>NC_092874.1:34551614-34854114 GCF_028372415.1 Notamacropus eugenii | reverse complement strand
CCCTAGTCTTCACCATTTGCTTTTAAGAATGGCTGCCTTGCTCAGAGTTGTCCACCACCCAGATGCATGTAGTAATAGCTCTGGAAACACCCCTCCCCCAATACCTAGGAAACTGACTCTGAAGACTGAGGTCCCAGTATGTTCCACTTCTAATGCATACAGCTTGTATGACTGTGGACAAATTAATTTACCTCCCTAGTGCCCATCTTCCTCATTTGTCAAGTGAAGGAATTGGACCCAGTGGCTTCTGAAGTGCCTCCCAACTCTAAATCTGTTATTCTATGATCTTATAAACCTGCATAATCCCCAAGAGGCCCTCTTCAACTGTAGTAAGATCCATCCAAGAGAGACCTATGTTTGAGAGAATTTTAACAACCATTCCACTAACCCGGAGATGAGGAGACCAGAACTGCCTTTCTACCCACTCGATCCACACCAATTTAGTTTAAAGGAGTTTTATTCTTGAAGGATTTGCTATCTGAAAAATCACTGCATTACAAAAAAACCTATTTTTGTCCCCCAAAAGAGATTTCAGAACTAAAGTTTAATTGTTTATGTTACTAAAGTATTCGCTGCAATTGTCCTCATGCATTTAAAATATCATTTGGCTTTTGAAAATTTGATTTACTTTTCAGGAACACATCTATTATGCTAAAATGAAGTCAGCACCGAGAAGTTCTCATTATATATTCTTCACAAGATACAGCTTTCTGATCCCTGTGTCAGTTTTAGAGTATGGTTAGATATATTGCTGTTTAGTATACTATGCTACAAAGAGCGTAAATGACTTTGATTAAAAACAATTAAACAACACAAGATTAAGCACAGAGTCCTGGGGTACTCTACTGCAGACATCCTGCCAAATCAATATAGAATCATTTTTCTCTGATTCTGGCTATTCAACCAATTTCAAATCCACCTAATTGTATTATTATCTTTTAGGCTGCTTCTCACCATCATTTGCAAAAAAAAAAAAAAGACATGAAAGATTGTATGTAATGCTTCACTAAAATCCTGGTAAATTATCTATAACATCCTTTGGAACTACTAGTTAGTAGTCCTGTTACAAAAAAGTTTAATATTATTTTCATTAGAGGCAGCTAAGGGGCACCATGAATATCGCTCTGGGCCTGGACACAGGAAAACCTGAGTGCAAATCAAATGAGGTATTTATTAGCTGTGTGACCCTGCAAAGCTCACTTACCATCTGTCTGCCTCAGCTCAGTTATTTCAACTGTAAAATGTAGACAATAATAGCTCTACCTCCTGGGGTTGATGTGAGCATCAAAGAAATATTTGTAAAAGTCCTTAGCACATAGTTAGCACATAGCAAATACTTAATAAATTCTTCCTTCCTTCCTTTCTTCTCATATTCTTTCCTTTCTTCTATAAACAGGATATAGCCAAATAATATGGTGGAAAAAAATATCCATTGTCTCTAGAGACCAGCTAGGGTGACCCTGCTGCAATTAAATTTTACATTCAGTGAACAAATATGTATTAGATGCCTAGAGTATACAGAAAACTAAGGAGACAAAAGTTTAGATAAGACACTTTCCCATTCTTTTGGAACTTATTCTAATAGGGGGTTAAAATACAGCTCCTTACAAGTAAGCATTGTTTCATTTTTTTGTGTTTGGATCCACAGATATACTGTGCTTGACATGCATGTGGTTAATGAATTCTTATATTTTGATTCATAATACATGAAATTATATAAGTGCAGGAGAGCATTACAATTGAAAGGGTTGTGTTAGGTATAACATGGGGAGAGAGTTGATGGTGGGTGAGGATCAAGGAAGGCTTTGTTCAGGAAGAGACATTTGAGTCATGTTTTAAAAGATGGTTAGGAATTTAGTAGGCCAAGAGAAGGAGGGATAGCTTTCCAGATTCAGAACATTATTTGCATGAAGGCGTAGAGTCAGGAGACACACAGATAGTGTGTATTTGAAGGGTGGAGGGGTAAAGGTAGTCTTGTTGGGCTAGAGTTTGGCATGAGAAAAAGAAGAATATGAAATGGTACTGAAAAGATATGATTAATATATGCCAAGCTTAATTTTAGAGGTATCAAATTAGCAGTCAAAGTTAAGGTATACAGTAGTAGACAATGAGATCGCAGATTTGGGAGGCACTTGTCATACCTAAAGGATAAATGAAATTGTCCAGGCATATTGAAAGACTTTGCTTAAAGCAAGACCAGTGCAGTCAGACCAGATTTTAAGTTGCCTTAGACTTGGAGGCTTTCTTGAGCTGCACTTCCCCAAATTAACCTAAACCTCTGGGTAACAAATCACTAGATGAGAGGAGCATTAAAATGATGTTCATTGAGTCTCCACTGTGAATCTATTCTATTGTTGAACAGTTTCCAACTCTTCATGACCTCATTTGGGGTTTTCTTGGCAAAGATACTGCAGTCTTTTACCATTTCCTTCTCCAGTTCATTTTATAGTTGAGGAAATGAGGCAAACGGAGTTAAGTAACTTGCCCAGGGTCACAAAGCTAGTAAGTGTCTGAGACAAGATTTGAACTTTGAAGAGTTACATAACACTATATACATTGGGCCACCTAACTTGCCCCTTCTGCTCCCCTGTCAGGTTTCAACTCCATGGGACAAGATGTCTCTCTCAGGATAATCTACTCACTTCTGAACTAACCACCGTGCTGCTAACTCAAGCCTTGATTGGTATCACCTGCCTTAGTTTCTTCTCCACTCTGATTGGGGGAATGGGGCGCAGAGTACCAAACTCCTCCCAGTGACTTCCTTTATAGAGGGCAGAAACTATACTCTGATATCCCTTTACTTTTTCTGCCTGGTTTCCACTCTACAGAACAAGATGCCCCTACCAGGTACTCCTGGTGTCCCTTTCCTCTCTCTCCCTTCCCCACTTTCCTACCCCCTTTTCTTTCTTGTCTTCCCCTTTAAATTGTAAACTCTTTGAAAGCTGGTGTTGTCTCTTTTATTAATTGTATCCCCAGAACATAGCACAGGACCTGGAACATAATAGGCACTAAATTAATGTTTATTGGTCTGGATTGTATTGGGGACAACTGCCTGGCTCCCTGGGATTTCTTACCAGTAGTTCTGTGTTATGCAATCCATGAAGGAGGAGAACATTCAGCCTTAAAAGCTCAATCTGTTGTTCCCTTTACCGTCTCTTCTAAGGATGACTTATTCATTAACTAGTATCTTGTTGCAAGTGGACATAGCAATAGAAAATCTACATTTGATTAGAAATTGATCATTTTTCTTGGAGCTAGTCACATACAACTGTTATGTCAGTTTCCCTTCTTATAAATGCTATCCTTTTTCTCAGAGTTGGTCCCTCTTGTCATCTATCGTAAGGTAGGCCCTCTGATATAGAATGTATATTAACATTGTTTTTAGACTTCAGTCTCAGTATAGTCAACACAAATCAACTGTTGGTTCAATCAACAAGTGGTGGGAAGATCCAAGCAATGGATGTGTTTTTTGTTGAACCCTAGTGATTTCATCAGCATAGGGGACTCCTTGCAGATATAGACAGAGAAATTATTGGCACCTTATAGTTGCCTGGTGCAGTATAAGGTTAAGTGATTTGTCTGTGGTCACACACATAGTCTGTATCCAAAGTGAGACTTGAGCCAGAGGCCACTGACACTCTAATCGTGGAAACATACTATCTCTCCTAGTAGTTGATATTATTTTGTAAATATCTAGTTTTCCCATGGATTTGGCTAATGTTTTGCTGCTTCAGAAGCTAACACAATCCAGGTTCATCCACTAGAGTGTGACCCCCTTTTTGCAGCTACGTAAGTTGAAATAGTCCATACACACAAATACATATATACACACATACATATATGCATAATACATATGCATACATGTGAACTTGAAGGGTGTGCTTATTTATTATATTTATACATGTGTGTATATGGGTATATGAGTAAATTTGGGTGTATTTTAAAAAAACAACAACTCTGTTTTGACTTTCTGCAAGCATGGATCCTTTAATAAATTTAAACTTTTTAAACACTAAAAGAACAAGAAAGAGGCCAGGGAAATCATGATACTAATTCCTGTTATTCCAGATGAGATCCTTGGATGAAACTTTTCCCCAGTGAGTGTCTAAGTTTTTCTATTGTGGTTTGGCACATTTGCATACATATACATAATGTCTTAAGTGGGAGTATTTGAAGAGATGCTTTTAAAATAGACTTTTAAAACTGTCTTGAACCACTTAAAACGTTTACTGTACCAAGCAGTCTTGCATATCCTGGCCATTCTTCAAGAGAAAAAAAGCACGCACATATTTTCTTTGGAGAAGTTAGAATTTAGAATTTGCTGACTTGAGAACTTTATCAACAAATTTTTGTTATCACAATTATTGTCCTTGAAGAAAATGGTCTAATTTCTCAAAAATTATTGTGGCACCATTTGGTACGAAGGGAGAGGGCTCCGTGTCATCTAGAAGAAATATCACCACATGTTTTGGCAAAGAACTCTCTCTCCCTCTCTCTCTCTCTCCCTCTCTCCCTCTGTCTCTCTTTCTATCTCTCTCTCTCTCTCTTTCTCTCTGTCTCTCTGTCCCCCTCCTTCCCTCCCTCCCTCCATACCCATACCCACAAAATTGCATATATATGTGTGTGTGTGTGTGTGTGTGTGTATACACATATACACACAAACAATATTTATACACACACCCAAGTATGTTTAGCAATCAAGTCTCTACTCTCCAAGAACTTACATTCTAATAGAACAAAATAAGACAAAGCCTAAATGGGAACTTGAAAGACTGAGGAAAGAGATGAAATATGACTGGAATCTTTTTGAAAATGATGGTCCTATGGAAGGAGTCGCTAATGAGGATGGGAGAGTCCTAAAGCAGAAGTTTCCCAGAGTAGTCATGCTCCAGGCAAGCAGAAGAAAGTGAGATCCACCGAGAGTGGAGAAGAATGAGATGAAAAGCGTAGTATTGATGAGAGTTCTTTTAATTAACAGAATACTAGCAATGAAAGTTCCTTAGAAATGTATTTTATCCACAAATAGAAATAACTTGGACATAATGTCCTACCACATCAATTTTCACAATTGTGTTTATAGAACAAATTCATATATTTTCTACACTCAGTAACAAGTGGCTAAGAGTTTAACCAGAAATCCCCCAAAATGGTGTTTCATGGGCACACACTTAAACGAATCAATTTTATCATCATTAAAGTATTATTTGTTGGCTAAGAAATTTCTTATGTATTTATTTGAGTTTTTAAAGCAAAAAGAATTCTTAGTAATGATGAGTCAGTTGCACTGTCATTTTATGATACCATACAAACCTACCAGGTCTTTATTAGTAGAAATAAAAGTGTTCATATCTGGGGCCTCACAAGTAGCATCATCATAAAATGACAGTGAAACATCATCATTTTGGGTTTTTCTTCTACAAATCTTTCTGTCTTGTCACTCAAAATGAGTATTCTAATTCTGGTCATCTGCACTGGAAGGAACTGGAAACAAAGTAAGTTATCAGGCTTTCTATGGTTTATTGGATTTTCCAAAGATAGAAGCCTCCGCATAACAAGTTCAGATGTTATCTAAATGTCAAATATCCCAGCCAACAAGAGGTAGACTGGCCTTAATTATGTGCTTCCATACTATCTTTTTTCAGGGAATGGCCCAAAGATAAATCTAAGCAGTCTTTTATCCTTAGTGCTTACTAGATAATTGTTTTGATTCTGATTCCCTGAACAGTGGAACATTGTATATGTCAGTATTTGTATATGGTTTATGAAAGCTATAGAAGGAGGCAAGAAAACCTAAGTTTAAATTCTGCTTCGCAAACTTATTAGCTGTGTGATCCTAGGCAATACATTTAACCTTTCTCAACTTGCGTTTCTCATTTGTAAAATGGAGATACTATGATAGGATGATAATAACAGGGTTGTTGTGAGAATCAAATGAGATATGAATAAAGTGCTTTGCAAACCTTAAAATGCTTTATAAATGCTAGCTGTTATTACTATTATTGCCTTCATCAGCATCATCAGCATCGCCACCACCACCACCACTACCATTTAGACCAAGCAGCAGGAGCACCACCACTTGCATTTAGACCAAGATTTAAAGAAATACAAATACTTAGGCATATGTTATGTATTGTCTTGACAACTGTTATTGGTCACAGAAATTAAGCTCTGGTTTCCCATCCTGTTTGAAGAAGAGGCTTCTCTTATCTAGAATGCTGCCCCATTAGAATAGCTTGACCTATTGGCAGCTTCCTTCCTAGCAGCTACCACTTATTTTGGTATCCAAATTCCTTTCAGGCTTTCCTGGTTTCATCTTTTGATCTACTCACCAGCAAGGTGGACAATTAATTACTTACTAGTGCTCAAAAAACAGGCCATATCTATTCTTCTTAATGAAAAGTTTCCAACCTTTGAACTCTTTCTCCTTTGTAGTGAGAGGAGAAAAGCAAAAGAAAGGGGAAATTGAGTTCATGATTCATATCCACTGAAGGTAGTAAAGATGTAGGCAACAAATAGGTATTAAGTGCATACAATGTGCCAGGCTCTATGCTAAAGGACTTACAAATATCATCTTATTTGATCTGCAACACAACAATGGAATGTAAGTGCTATTATTATCCCCATTTTACAATTGAGGAAACCAAGACAGAAGTTTGCCTAGGGCCACACATCTAGTAAGTGTCCGAGGTCACATTTGAACTCAGCTCTTCTTGACTTCAGGCCCAGCCTTCTGTCCACTCTTCTACCTACCTACCAAAAGCCCTGAGACCTGCCTTTTTGTTTTTGTTTTTTTCCTATACCATAGATTTCTTGTCGTCCTGATTACTTCTGCCAAGATCCAGAAACAGCATCTGCAGAGACTCTCTTTCTGTCTGAGCTCTGCAGGCTTCAGTATTTTATGACTTGGCTTCAACCCCACAATTTAGATGCTTGCTGTGGTTTCCCTCTTTTCTTTTTGAGTTGTTTAAAAACACATTTAAACAGAACAGCTCTTTTGCAGAAACCTTCAATGACTTCCCCATAATTGACATCATGGGTTTCTCAAAAGTTCCCTCCTGAAATTACCTAGTTTGGACATTTCTCTTGACAAGGTTGAACCATTCCAATATTCCTTTCTTTCTTGGAATTACTTAGCACAGCCAAGGAGCAAATCACCAGCAAAAGACTTGGTTCAAAGATCGATCCCCATTTAGACCCTGTCATCAAGGCTCTTGTTTCACCTTGGTTTTCTATTGCATTTTCGAAATGTGTGATTCTGGAGTTCTATAAACAAAGAAATTGTTTATAGTATTCCATGAAAAGCATACTCCTCAGATCATAGGATCATTTCTTTAGGGCTGGAAGAGATCCCAATATAACTTCTTAATATACAGATGAAGAAACTGAGGACCAGACAAGTTAATTGATTTGCTCAAGTCACCAAGCCAGCAAGCATCTGAGGCAGGTTTAGAATCCAGGTCTTCTTGATGCCAAGTCCACTACTCTATCAACTACAACATATTGACTGTCACTATACTAGAAAGACACAAACCAAAATTCAGTCCCATGCCTCCAGTTGAATTAGTTCTTTCAGTTGAATCTTAGAATAAACATTTTACCTTCTTGGAAGTGGTTTTAAATTCCTGTGAAATGCAGGTTTTATGACTCCATCGGCTTATGAACACCGCTTCTAGCTCTTGGACAGGATTTTTAAAAATATTTCATTTCATTGGTTGATTGCATGATGATGACAGTTTCAGTCACTAAAGTCTTAAGGATGATCAACCAAGTTGTAGGGGGACTGCTTTTTTGTTTCAGTGGAGGGAGTTTCCACACAGGAAATTACAGATCCTTGAAATATTGAAGTCCTGTTTATTTATTTGTGAGTTTGTGTGATGGGAAGGAATGAAACACTGAAAAATTTACTCTAGGGAATGGAATAGTGCAAGGCAACATGGGGCAGGGAAAATAGTACTGTAAAGGGAATCATAGGATCTGGGTATATGTAAGTCCTGACTATCACTTACCCTCTGTGATTTTGATCAAGTCATATAACTTCTCTAAGCCTCAGTTTCCTCATCTGTAACATGGGTATAATATGTGTTACCTAGTTCATAGGATTTAACACTAAGTATGATAGGATGTATTGCTGTAAGGAATCTTCACAGTTATCTCAACCAACTCCTTCATTTTATATATGAGTCAATTGAAATGACAAAGTGCTGTGACTTATAGAAACTCAGAAAGGTAGTGAGTGGCAGAGCTGGGAAAAGGTCCTTTAAAACTTCAGCATACTGCCACAGATCTTTGTTCTCACTAATAGAAATACCACCCTCTAGTACAGATAGCAACACATCCATGGCTCCTCATCCTGTGCAATTCTGATCAATCAACAAGCATATATGGGCCAAGCACTGTGTAGACACAGAGGGCTGAAGTGCAGAGAATGAAATAATCCTCAGTCAGCTAATTTACACTATCATCTTCAATAAATCCTTCTTTAAAAAGTCTATCCAAAGGTCTGGAGACCTTCTCTTAGGGGGTTGAATATTTAAAGGCTCCTAGTGCAGCCCTGGGACTTTCTATCCATTCTTTTTCACTATCACAACATGTCTTACTCATTTAAACCTTTACATAAAAGTGGATTATACAGTGAACTCTCCCTTCACCCAATTTCAATAGATAAATGGACTTTTCAAACTATTTATCTGTAAGCACATCCAATTTGGAACAGTTCACATTGGCATTGGTGCAAATAAGATAAGCATTTGTTACTGACTTCTCCGCTAGGTTTCTTTGATTCCATATAAGCAATATCAATGAAATAGTCAAAGAGCACAGAAGTGACATTTTTGAACCCTACGTAAGAGGAAAACATTACTGTGGGATTTGGAGTAAAACTCCATTAAAAACCTAAAGGCTAGTCCTGGATCCTTTCTGGTACACAAACTTCAGCCTTTTTCATAGCATCTAGAAAGTGGCCCTCTTTCTTTTATTGACAGATTTGAAGTCACTCAATGTGTTTCCTTAAGTTGAACCAAAATGAATTTCCATGTAAACTCCTAGTTCCACACACCCCCAGGGCCAAGATAAGCAGACTGTTCTGCTGTTCTGAATGACATCATTTTTGCCCATGTGTTACTTAATCTCCCTGGGCCTCATTTTACCCATCTGTAAAATAAGGGGAGTTGGACCAGATGTCTTCTGAGGTCCCTTCTAGCTTTAGATCTATGAGCTTTTGAAATATTAAAATCAATTGTGTCATCCCAAGGTTTTTTTTTATTCTTCAATATAAACATCCTCATATCCTTCAAGCTGTGTCTGGCACAGTTCTCTGCCACCTCATTGTCCTCATTGCTATCTTTGCAATCTGCTGCAGCTGGTCAAAAATACAACATCTTGAACTGGATATAGTATCCTAGGTCTGTTCTGATCATGAAAGAGGATGGTGGGAGCATCCTCTCCATTCTGGTGACTATACTGGGACTGGATTGGTGTTTCCTTTCATATAGGGAACTCCTGATTAGGAAACTCCCTCTTATAATGCAGGCTAATAGCAGTCTGCAACTTAAAGCTTTAGAGATCACTTAGATTACTGAAAGTTCAAGTGACTTTCTCAAATCAAATAATCAATATAGAAGTGGGGCTTACATCTAGCTAGTCTTCCTGTCTATAGTCAGATGACAAACAATAAACACTTTTTATGGACTTCTGGGTCATATGAGTAACAAGATGACAGATGAGAAACTCTGTAAATCCCAGAACTTCTCAAACTTCCCCCAAAACAGAAATGATGTGCCAAATATAAAGCAACTGAAGCTGTTTTAATGGTCTGGGACACTAAGTATCTAGAACCTGGTTTAAAAAGACATCCAACAACAACAAAATCTAGGAACTGATGCTCACTGATCCTAAGTTCACTGAGCATCTTTCCCCCAATTCCTCTGCTATCTCCAATGAGGTCACACTATCAGATCCAAGGAATACAACATAGGCTTATACTAAAACTTTCCCCTATACCCCAATCTGCCCCTCTCTTTCTAGGACTGTAGGAACCCCAGTTTCAGGTAGAAGTATTCTTGGGGCTACCCAGCAAAGTGGACTATAACTCTTCATGAGCAAAAAACTGCCAGTGACTGGAACTTGGAAGTACCAACACTGCAAAGCAATGAACTTCTGATAGCTCTAAACTTTCAGTGCTAGGGAAATCAGGCTCTGAATTGCCAGTGTGGGACCAAAGAGTTAAAGAATGGAGGGAATGGGACAGGTCACCGGGACAACATTCCACCAAACCTGAGGGAAAAGCATATTGTCCAGTTGGGGTCAATTCTGAAAACCCAAAAATCAGTTGGGGCAGAGACCTATGGTGGTGAGTTATGATTTTCTCAATGTGGAAATAAGCTGAGATGCCTTGAGACCTAGCCTCCAAGGAAATCAGAATCAGAAGGGAGGGAGTCAGAAGTGAGCAATAAGGAAAATAAAAGGGTAAAAAAGATAATTAATGGCATTCAAAATATTCATGATATCCTGAAAGTAATACAGACTGCTCTCCTATTTAATTATGAACCCAATTTGTTAAAGAATAAGTTCTGTAGGTTGTAATCCAACTGCCTGTCATAATCTGAGTAACAGACATTCTTCATCCACTAAGTATTTTCCTGTGTGGATGGTCAAGCAAAAGTCTGAGTGGCTATAACTCTCTTCGAGTAGACATTGAAATATGTCATGTCTTGAAGCAATCATTATGATATTATCTGCCAACCTTTATCTTCTTTTTAAAAAAACTTATTTATTTTTAGTTTTCAACATTCACTTCCATAAGATTGTGAGTCTCACATTTTCTCTCCACCTCTCCTCTCCTCTCACCCCAAGATGGCATGTAATTTGATATAGGCTCTACATATACATTCTTATTGAATTTATTTTCACATTATTCATGTTGTAAAGAAGAAATAGAACTAGTGGGAGAAAGCACAAGAAAGAAGTAACAAACAAAAATGAAAAAGAGAGAGCAAACAATATGCTTCAATCTGCATTCAGACTCCATAGTTCTTTTTCTGGATGTGGGAAGCATTTTCCATGAGTCCTTTGGTGTTGTCTTGGCTCCTTACATTTCTAAGAAGAGGTAAGTCTGTCAAAGTTATCCATTGCACATTGTGGCTGTTACTGTGTACAGTGCTCTCCTGGTTCTGCTCACTTCACTCAGCATAAGTTAATTCAGGTCTTTCCACATTTTTCTGAAGTCCGCCTGCTCATCATTTCTTATAGCACAATAGTATTCTCAATCTTTATCTTCTGTAGGAAATCCCTCTTCAACCTGAATCCTACAAAACATTTTCTGAATAGGATAAGACCAAAAGGGACAAAGAACAGAAGTTCTAATTATGTTGACTGATTTTTATTCTGAGTACAAATAGTTTCACATGGCAGGAGGTACCCATAAAAACAATACATATTTAGGAATAAGGACTAAGGGCAGCTATGTGGTGCTGAGCCTGGAATCAGGAATATTTGAATTCAATTCTGGCCTCAGACACTTAGTAGCTGTGTGACTCTGGGAATGTCACTGAAGCCTGTTGATCTCAGTTTTCTTATCTAGAAAATGAGCTAGAGAAGGAAATGGCAAACCACATTAGTATTTTTGCCAAGAAAGCCCCAACTGGGGTCACAAAGAGTTAGATACAACTGAACAATAACAACTGGACATAAGCAACAATAAGTATAACTGATAGCCTATGTGATAAATTAGTGTCCATAGAAAGTAAAGATGTCTAAAGGACGAACTTTAGAATGTTGGGTGGAGATCCCACTGTGGTGGATTTGCTTGAGGACAAGAAAAAGTTTTCTATGAGATGACCACTAGCCACATGTAGACCAAAGAGCTGAATTTAGAGTCTAGAGGCTCTGTGTCCAAATTCTTTCTGAAATCTTGTTTTCTTGGACAAATCAATCTCTCTGATACTTAGTTTCCTTATCTGTAAAAGATAAAACATTGCTAATGATATACATAAGCTTTAAAGTACTTTATAAATATGAGCTATGAGAGATCAGATTAATAAGAATATTTCTGTGTCAATATCTATAATGAATGACCTACATGTCGATGGGTACCTATATTCTCTTTGCCTAATTTCAAAGTGTTTTCCAGAAGAGTTGGAGTAATTTGTAGCCTCATCAGTGTATTCATCTGGGTGTCTTTCCTCGCTCCTTCTTACATTAACTATTTCCATCATGTCATTTTAAGCAGCATTCTAGGAAAAGGTGAAACTTTATGGTTGTTTTGATTATATCTTTCTTATTATCAGTGATTTGGAATAATTTTCAATGGCATTGTTAATAGTTCACTGTTCCTCTTGAACTGTATGTATTCTTATTCTTTGGTACTTATCATTTGAGGAATGGATCTTGTTCTTCAATAGTTCCTCATTTCCCTATAAATTTTGGATATCAGATTCTTAACAGATA
Source organism: Notamacropus eugenii (assembly GCF_028372415.1). NCBI lineage: Eukaryota > Metazoa > Chordata > Mammalia > Diprotodontia > Macropodidae > Notamacropus > Notamacropus eugenii. Next base: position 34,841,670 of record NC_092874.1, on the reverse strand, counting down.
CTTATGGAAAGATTTTTGTCCCAATCAATAGTTTTCATTTTATCTTAATTGTATTGATTTTTTCCATGCAAAATCTTTTTATGGGATCATATCGTGATTTATAGCTGGAAGGAACTTCTCATTTGATTCAAAGTATCTGTTTTAAATTATTTTATCTTTGTAATCTCTTTTCCTTATTTGCTTAAGAATTTCCTCCCTATCTATATCTGTGAAAGATAGTCAGTCTTGTTCTTTTCTATTTTTTAAATGTTATAATCTTGTATGTCCAGGGTACATATCAATTTTAAACTTATTGTGGTACATAATAAACATTGTTGGGCTAAACCTGATTCCTTCTAAGCTGTTTTCCAGGTTTGGTTTTGTTTTTTAATTTTTCTGCAATTCTCAAAAATAAGGTGCCCTCTAAGTCATTTATATCCTAAAATTTATTGAACAGTTTGTTATTTTGGTTTTGTTCTTGCTTTTGTAATTAAACTTTTTTAAACAAATATTTCTATTTTGTCACTGGTATCAAATAATAATGTTGATGATAACTGCTTTACAACTGCTTGGAATTTGGATATGCTTTTACATTTTCTATTTCATTTTATTTCCATTATTTCCCCTGAGATTCTGAACAATTTGTTCCTTCAAATGAATATTATTTTGTCTAACATTATTATTTATCCCTTTGATACTTTGATTATTGGTAAATTAGTCCACTTGTATCATTTTTATTATATTGGCATAAACTCACCTTTCTGCCATTCTTTGCTTCTTTAGAGTTTTTTTAATTGCCTTTATATAATCTTGTTTTGTACTTTGGTGAGTTGACTACTGGATAGTTCATGAGTTTTGTTGTTTTTATAAATAGGTTTTCCCTTTCTTCTTTGATCTTATTATTTCTACATAGTATTTCTTTTGATTTATTTTGTATCATGCTTTGCTACTGAATTTATAACTGTATCTGGGAATGCCCTGGAGCCAGTTCAAACCTGCTCTCTGATGGTTAAATTTTCAATGTGAGGATTTACTCCTCAGAAATTGACTGAAGCTACAAATGAAGCTTTGTTTTATTCTTTTATTGATTATTTAGGCTCAAGAAAGTGATTGAGAAAATGGATTTAATTTCAATGTGTGTTGTCAAGACAGTTTTTTGGAGAGCCAGCTGATACATGTTTACCAACACAGTACTATCTCACTTTGCTGATTCTCTGGGTTTTCTAAGTAAATCATTGTGTTGTAAGCAAATTGGAACGATTTTCTTTATTCCTTTAATTTCCTTCTCTTGTCTTATTGCTATCACTATCATTTGTAGAACGAAGTCAAATAAAAGTGAGAACAGAGGCAGTCCTGATTTACTACTCTACTTGCAAGGGGAAATTACAGTGTTTTCCTTTGTGAATTACGCTGTTTTGGATTTAGATACATACTTTTAAACCATAATCAAGAAGGTTCTTCTATGCCTATGTTTTGCAGTTGCTACTTTTTTTTTTTTTAGCATAAATGAGTGTTGTACTTTGTCAAAGGCTTTTTCCCTATCAAGTGATTTGAAATGAGTTGATTTTAATATGACTAATTTATATCATTTACCCCAATATTTAATTATCCTTGCATTCATAAGAATTCAACTTTTTTATTGAGAATAATTTGTTGGATATCTTTCTTGCTGATCTTATTGTCTTAGAAGCAAAATCAAGCAAATGAAATCTCAGTTTTATGAGGAGTTTATCCAGTTTTGGAATATGAAACTATAAGCAAAACAGGTTAAACCAAAGTTAAGTATCTCGCAGTGTTAATCAGAGTTAAAGATGTTTCTCACTCATTAAAAGACTTGCCCATTAAGGGAAGCTTGATGAGGGGAAGCCCACACTTTTTATTAATTTTCTAATGAAGCACTGGTTCTCGAGGGTTGTGATACCCTCTGGCTCTGAAAGGTGTATAAATACTCTGAGGTGAGGTTTTACTTTGGAGCTTAATCACTGGAAGCCTTTGTTTTGCCAAATGAGACTCTGGGCAGCTGCTAAGGAGCATCACCACCCCCATCCATTTTGAAAACCCAGATGTTGGTGCTTCTCTCTCTGGTAACTATTTGTGTGTTGCTTATGGTCAGACAGTTGGAAGCCCTGTCTGTTGATTATTATTTCTTTATATTTTCTCAGGGGGCAGACAGTTTATTATAATCCTGAGGAAAATAACCAGGCTCTACAGGCACCATATCAAGGTGTAAAAAAAGAACTAAACAACCATAAGATGCTTTGTGATACTTAATGTTGATTTAACCTATTCTGCTCATAGTTAATTAAAATTTTGTGTATAAAACTCCTTCATTAAACCAGTCATCCCATTAAGGAAAGTATCGTTCATGATGAGGCATCTACCCTGTGACACAATTTAATTCAGTTATTGATGGATTTCCTGGCCTTCCTCTTTAATGCACCATTAGAGATTAGAAGGTAGAGTTTGGGGTTTTTTCTTCTTTCCAGTGTGAAAATCTACAGAGGCCTGTGCATGATATTTCACCACCCCAATTCTCAGTTACTCATTTATCATAGTTAATTTATGGCTTCTAGTAATAGTAATTTAATGGCACAAGAAAGTAAATACAGTAATAGGGAAATCTATTCCAGGAAAGCACTGACTGCTGCTTAGTTAATAAGACTCAGAACAAGACTTTTAGAAGGAAAAACTTACATACATACATATACACACACAAATGTACATATATACATGTACATTCTTTTTCTTTCAGTCTTTTTTAACTGTCAAAATTTGGAGAAAAGTCTGCCTTCCCCATCTTCCTGTCTCTGTCTTCCTCATCTGCTTCCCTTTCCATCTGTTTCTTTCTCTCCTTTCTCTCCTCTTTCTCTTTCTTCTCCTACTTCATTTCTCTCTCTCTTCCTCCTTTTTCTTCCCTCCTTTTCTCTCTCCTCCTCTCCCTCTTTTTTGTACATTGGAAGTAAAGATTAAGAGAGGTGATATTCTTCCTACCCTCCTACCAGTAGAATATGGATATATTTTTCTGCAACATTTATATAAAATATTATAATTTTATAGATAGAAATATTCTCTTTTAAAATATGTGATGTTTTTGCTTTTTTTTTTTTACCAATAATCCAATTTTTATAAAAAGTCCTATCTTTTTTCAAGCTTCTTTGCTTTTTTTTTTTTTACCAGAATTATGATTTCATTGATCCAGCCAAGGAACTCCCCGTGGGGAACTTCCTTCTACCAGGGCAGGTTGGTACAAGCAGTGCAAGTTCTAATCTTTAGAGAGCTTTCTGAGAGCACAGTAAGGCTGTGACTGACTCAGCCACTATGTGACAGATGTGGGTCTTCAATCCTAGACTCTCTCACTAATGTCAGCTAAAATTTTTCTCAACTACACTAGGGTGTTTCTCATTTCTTCATAGGTGATTAAAGCAATGTCTGGCATGGTAAAGAAATGGGTGTCAAATGGTTAAAATTTCACAACTGGCTCTCCAGGAAAAAAAAAAGAATAAGTTACACTAGATACATTTAAGTTTAATTTGCATTATTAAATTCTCCATCACTTTCATAAACATAGATAATCAACAAATCTATAAATCTAGGTTGGATTTATTATGTTTTGTTATTTCCAAGATGTAAATGCTTATCACTGAAAGTTTAAAATCAACTCTCTCCAGCCTATATATGCTGGTTCCTACACATCTCTAGTTTTGATCAATATTGTGGAAGAGCCTAATTTTCTCAGAATGATAATATAAGATGATGTAACAGTGCTGAAATTAGTTTAATTTTTCTTTGGTCATTCAAATGAAGTTTTACAAGTTCGCAGTTCCTCAGACTCATCATTATGTGCATGAGTTCTCATTGAACTTTAATGTGTGTATAATAGCTGACATATATGTATTATGTACATATGTATTGAGGTTGTGTATTAGATACATATATATTTCTCTAAAATTTGTGTTTTTTATACATTATCTCACAATCATAGTGTAAGGTAATTGTGTGTGAAATCTAAATATAAAGATGTTCCACTTCAGTGTGGCATAGACTGAGAATTGAACCACCCCTCTCCAAGAGAAACTGTCGTTCTTTGAGACTGTCTTTGTGAGGATCAGGGAGAGAGCTGGGATGGGGCACTTACTCCATTACCCACCTATCTCCAGGAAGGATATTGGCTAGAATCATATCTGCCCACTACACTTCAAATACTGGTAATCAAAGAATATAATACTTTTTTTGGAGGGGTATCTAGGATCAATATTAATCTCTTAGATTCCTCTAAAGGAGAGAGCAATGGTTATCTTATGCCCATCAGCTTAGACACTTCCCACCAAACTGGGTTGGAATAAAAGGACATCATGAATACTTAATAAACTCATTTATCCAAGCAAAGAATAAACAGAAATTAGGGATGCTACGTAGATGAGAACAGACCAATGACAACATTGGGAGCAAGATGAAATCACAGCTTGAACCTGGAAAGAGGAATTTCACAGAGAGAAGAGCTAGCTTTGTATGTACTAGAAGTCAAGGTACATGATGGAGACTGAACCTGTCCTACAAGTCTACAGTTTGGAGGGCTCCTGGGAGCTTTTTAGTAGTTCATGCTTAAACAACTTTGATCTGACCCTCTCAAAATTCTTCACTAGCTCTGAAGAAGTCTCTTCTGAATCTATCTATCCCTGTGTCTGTCTATCTATCTATCTATCATATATGTATCTACATTTTATATATCTATCTATATCTATGTGTATATATGTATGGGGGGGGGGGAGAGGGAGGAAGAGAAAGAATTGCAGCTCATTGTTCTCTCAGCCAATCAGTAGGTATATTCACCTCTTCCTATATCATCACCCCCAAAGGGTCTGTAGCTCCACAGAGTTATTCCATTGGTGGGGAGGGATGGGACAAGGTGGTTAAACTCCAGGTGAGGTCATGTAGTTCAAATGATTCATTTTGCATGTCAGGGAACCAAACACCATAGAAATAAAATGATTTGTTCAAGGTCATATGTGATAAAAGTTAAATTTGAACCTAGGTCCTCTGACTTACACCTTAATGGTTTTTTTCACTGTACCAAATCTACCCTCAGTTTTAAATTATCTCCTGGCAAAATTCTTGTGAGTTAGATATTATAGGTATTATCATTCTAATTTTAAACAAGAGTAAACTGAGGCTCTGAAAATTTAGGTGTCATCCTCCCATAGTCACACTTTCAACAAGTTTCTTTTCCTTGTCTTTTTCATTGTTTTTTAGACTTCATCTTAAGGATTATGGATGTCTAGACTAGGGTTAGAGTGAGGGGCAATTGTGAAAGGAAATTTTGCTAGTATGATTTAAGTATCAAACAGTTCTATGTACATCCTGAAGCCAAAATGAATTTAGTATTTCTATTTTTTTTTAAATGGCAGCACTAAAAGTATTTCTTACTCCAAGTGGAGAGGGAGAAGAGGGGGTTATTTACATAAAAAGGAAGATGACATTGTGCTTTATTAGTTTTGCTATAGATAAAGCTTTGAAAGATGCCACAGACCTGAATGGAGAAAGTTTCTGGGACTATCTCACTGGAATCTAAAGCCTCAGTTTCTCATTCCCAAGAGATGGTCAAGTGTTTGTGATCACACAAAACACTTGGGAGTTGAAACCGTTCTGGAAGATTCTAAGCTCCATGAGACCCCAGAATGTTTTTTTTATCTAGCTTTTCATAAGACCCAGCTCAATGCCTGGCACATAGTCATTTAATAAGTGTTTGAATCTAAAGAGAAAAATTAGGAGAGACTGAAGCAGAAGTCATTTGAATGATCTTCCTTTCTGAGTGTTCTGAAATCATCAATTGATTTATTTTCTGCTGACTGATCATCTTGAGAAACATATAGAGAGAAGAAAATACAGTTCACACAATGCTGTGGAAATTAGATTGGCTTCTTCTCCTGATGTGAGATTGGTGATAGCAAATGGGGACTGAAGGAGAAGATTTAAGGAGGTTATTGAAACCCCCAGACAAAGTTGTGAGGAGCTTCATTACTTGGTGAGAGTCTATTTATTATCCTAAATCACACCAAATGTGTCCAATGCAATTCCCAAAACATTTCAAGGTATAAAACCAAAATTGCCTCATAACCAATCTTCACTTTTGAAAAGGCCATGTCTTTGTTAAAATATAATGGAACAGGTTCAATGTTAATCAGTCATAAGGTTCCATTTTCAATCCCCTTGCCACCTTTGAGACTTGAGAGTTTTAAATGAGTCACCCAACCTGACGCATTTCAAATCGACTGATCTTAACAAGCATGACTTAAAGACTTACTATGTGCATGGCATTGAGGGAGTTCCAAAGATAAATGAAATTGAATATCTGCTACCAAGGATACTATGGCCTCTCATCATTGCAGCTAAATGTATTTTGGGAATGTATATTTGACCATGTTAGCAGGGCTATATTTCTAATCAGAGCCATTTTGAAAGGTGGCTATTTGAACTGCCAAGTTTTCATCACTGGATAAGCAGGAGGCTGTCAAAATAGCCAATTAACTTTGTACTTTTGAATACCAGTGGTTGTCAATGCTCTTACAAAAATAAGTGATTACCCTTAAGTTTGCTGACCCATTTCACAGTACCCTCATTTGTGGATGTAGCTACATGTACCTTCAGCCTGATTACCAGACAAAGCAAATGTTGGCATTGGAGCATTGGGATCTTATTTACCACAGAGCAATTCGATGGTACTTTTCTTGTTCATTAAACACATGCATACACACATACATACACAAACCTATGCATGCTCACTTACACATGCCCTCTCCTCAACATACAAACAAACTCAAATACTTAGTCACTGGACTGAATCTGCCATCTCATCACTTTGGGTATTCTTTCCAATTATGCAGATTACATGAACCTGAGGCAGAGCAGTACAGAGCCTTGACTCTAGAGCTAGAGAACTTGGGTTCAAATGCTATCTTTAACACTGATTACCTGGGTGACCCTAAGTAATCCACTCCAACTCCTTGAATCTTAGTTTCCCACTTGTTAAGATGATGTTGTTGGACTTGACCTCTGGGTTTTCTTCTTGCTCTAAAACTATGATCCATGCATGTCTGCTTATACTTTGCCAACTTTCCCTCATAAGATTGCCAGAAAGGGTCCACCCAAATGTGTTGGGGAAGGGGAGGATTTCTCATTTTTTTTCCAACCCACTGCAAGGATAAAATAGAGCACACAAGGATATTGGCTAGAGTGCCAGACTTAGAATCAGGAAGACTGGAGTTCAAATCCTGACTCAAACAACCTGTGACCTTTGGCAAGTCAGTGCTCCTCTGACTCAGTTTCCTCTTCTGTAAATGAGAGAATTGGACAGGATGGCCTCTGAGTCCCTTTCCAGTTCCAGTTGTCTTATTCTGTCATCTTTCTTGCCATGTGATCATCCTAGCTTCTTTTGTGTTCAAGCATTTCTTTGGTAACATCACGTACACCACTTTTCTGTGATACTCTATTTGTGATGCTTTGTAGGTTGCTGGGGTCTCTTAGTTGCCTCTCTATGGTTTCTTGGATAATATTCAGGTTCAGTTCATCAGGCTATAGTGATCCTTGACTCAGTCACTTGAGAAGGCATACAATGCCATCCAAACGTATATGTAGTCAACCTCTCCAAACCAGAAGCCCAACAGCATAACACCAGGATATTCAACTGAGTGAAAAAGAGATTCTTTCTCACCTCTTATATCTAGTTTCTATTGGGCCTGTCAGAAAATTTGCCTAGGAGACATTAAGATCCCGATGTAGTGATATAAGTACTCTGGCTAGGAGTTCAGAAAACCACCATTTTCTGAAACACTGGTAAATCTTTGTACTAATGTTTACAAGCAATGTGACTGTAATGAGGTTATTTTTTTTTTATCCTCAGTTTCCTCATCCAAGAAATACTCACATTTGGCCTACCTACATACACCACAGATTTTGGGTGGGAAGGTAGATGGGAAATACCTTGTTGACTTTAAAGTCCTATGCCAATGCTAATAGTATTATCATTATTACTTCTGTTCATTTCCATTTTTATTACTGTAGCAGTAGGTTTTTTTTTATAAACAAAGCATAACTGAAATTATATTCCTTATTTTGTCCAAGGTTAAGATCCTAAAACTAAAAATAAGAAATATGATTGTAGTCTGGTTATTGACAAGACCTCCCACTTTAATTCTAGAATGGTCTGATTCTTACCTTATTAAAGATCTTGGAATCTGGATTCAGAATATGAGCTGGAATCCTACTTCTTCTACTCACTACATGTATGATCTTGGGCAAGTCACTGCACATCCTTGGGTCTCAGTTTCCTCATCTGTGAAATAAACGACTGAACCCAGATGGCTTCAGAGGTCCCTCCCAGATCTTATAACCCTACTCCATTATGCTGCTCAAGATAGGAATATTATTCACATTCCTTGCCACCACATTTTAGGTAGTATATTGATAAACTGGGGTGCAGAGGATGATAACCAGAATGTTGAAGAGCCTTGAGTGAATAGTGTTAGTTTGAAGAAACCATGGGTACGCAACCCAGAGAAAAGACTCATCTTTAAGTATTTCAAGGGCTGTCTTGTTAGGAGGCTGAAATTCATTCTGCTTGACCCTAGAGGGGGAAACCACTGCAAAATCAGTGGATGGAAGCTGCAAAGGAGAAAATATAAGAAAGAAGTCCCCTAATATGAAAGCCATCTCAGAGTGGAATGGGATGCCTTGACAGCCAATGGATTTCCTCCCTTCCCTGGAAGTCTTTTTAGCAAAGATGGCATGACCATTTTAAAGGCATATTGTCAATAGAAACAAGGTGCCTTCCAGCTTTGAAATTCTCTGATTTGGCTGAAGATTTTATAGATTTAAGTTACTGGAGTTTAATTTTGCTTTTGGTCTGATCTCATGACTTCTTTAATTTAAGGAGTTCCCAGCTCAGGAAACTGTCTCTACCAATGAAGATCTTCAACTCTTCTACAACTCATAGTCTTAAATAAGGTAGTATGGTATGGATCAGTGGGGCCAGCTCCAATAGACATTGGGATGATGGGGTAATGGCCTTTGTGGATCACATCTTGACCTCGTTTTTAAATGTGATATCATCCATTTTATTTATTTTGTTGAGTATTATATTATACTCTATTGTTATATTTTCTACTTTACGTTATACTTTCATCTGCTCAGACCACACTTAGGAGTATCCTGAGCCTATCTGGTCTATAAGCCACTTGTTAGTTGCAATTTATCTAGTGGGTAGAATATTGGACTTGGAGTCACAGGACCTGGCCTCAAATCCCACCTAAAACACAACTGGCTATGACTAAGTTCTCTCATTCTGTTACCTCATCTGTTAGACAATGATCTCCATAGTCCTTTCTAGCTCTAAATTTCTGATCCTAATTAAGACAATTACATGAGTATTTGAGTACTTAAGGAACTTATCCTTGCCACACAGTACGTGTCAAAAGCAGAATTCAATCCCAGGTCTTTCTGACTCCAAGGACGTTTCTCTGTCATTCCACCAAGGCTGCATTTCTTAGGCTACTGCCGCTGCTGTTATTAACATATGCTTCTATCAGCTGGATTGATCCTTCCTCCTCTCTTCATTATTGGCTTCATTTTGGAGAAGGTTTTTTTTTTAAAACTGACACTGCATTCTCATCACTTTTTTTGTAAATCAACATTTTTGCAAGCTATTACAGCTTTCTGCTAAATGTCTTTGCATTTCTCCCAAACATTACAAAACAGCCAGCAGGGGTTGAACAATTACACAACAGAAGTTTCCTCCACATATGCCTGAGCTATTCTCATGGCAGTGTATTTTTTAACAGCATTATTTATGCATTTCTTTGCATATGCAGCATAGAAGTTTTTTTTAGGTTGTTTAAAGAAAAAAAAATAACCCTTCACATGGAAAATTTTCTACCAGTCCTGATTAGACTTCTAGTTCTGAGCTGGTTTGGCATTGATGTGTCACCAAATTACGGGGCGTAATGTCCATGCAGTAGGCTCTCAAACTTACCTACAAATGTAGTTTTCTTTAAACAAGTTCACCCCATAAAGGATCTGTGTTTTCATTGATTTCCCTTCCCTGACCCAGATTGCAGCTCCCCTACATTTTGGCAATTGTTCTTTAAGAATTTCTGTGACCAAAAATGCATCAACTTGAAGCCAATCACATGATAAGTTTCTCTGACCTTAGTTTAAAAAACACCAGGCAAAATATTTCTAGCTGATCACTGGACCATTCAGAAAATCTCCAGAACTTGATAGCACCTGCCAAAGAGAGGCACTAATACAACTTTCTAGACTCCACAGTCATCTTCATGATGTGGCAAAACTTTAGAGGAGAACATTCATGGAAGTTTTACACAAACCTTTGATACAAAAATCTAATTTTAAAGGGCATATCAGGTGGTGGTTATTTGATTAACAAAATAATTTACCAAGCAATTGCTTTAGATATTAATCATTAGGTACTTAATGGTAGGAGATGAAGTTTAGTGAGAAAATACACACTTGTACCTAGGTGTTTCTTCCATTGTTAAGTGCAACTCATGTCGTTATTTCTCTGATGATATGGTCTTCTTCGGCAACAAAGGACGAACACATACACACACACACATACACACACACAGTTTAGAATATAATTTTTTCCTTTCTTTAATTTTATGATAATTTGTTACAGAAGTGCAGAATTAGAGAATCAGTGTATATAGAAAAATTTCAGAGGCCGTCAAGTACAACCTATACCTGAGCAAGCTAAGAAGCATTTATTAAGTACCTACTATATGCCATGCACCATGTTGAACACCAGTAGAACAAAAAATCTTTTCTATATAAGCTTCCCCCAAAGTGGTCATCCTGACTTCACTTGAAGATCTCTCACTGGAAAGAAGCCACTGTGGACTGTGCTAGCTATCTCATTCTACTTTGGGAAAGTTCCAACTTTAGGAAGAATTTCTTACATTTAGCTAAAATTCTGACTCTCTGCAACTTGCCACCATCGTTCCCAACTCTTTCCTCTCATGTTGAGCAGAAAAAATCTAATCTTTCTCCTATGGGAAAATGCTTAGCGAGGTATATTGCCCCCTCTGCCCTCCAAATTTCTCCAATTCTTTTGCTGTTCTTGATTTAGATTTCTCTCTTTTCCAATCCATTCTACAAATAGCAACTGAAACAAAATAATCTTTTTAAGGCTTACAAGCCTTGACCATGTTATTATCCTGTTTAAAAATCCTCAGTGGTTCCCTCTTATCTCTAGAGTAAAAAACAAATTCTTCAGGCTGATGTTTAAGACCATTCTATCATCTGGTGCCAACCTACTTTTCAGCCTTATTTCGCCTTCTACTTCTTCATCTGGAAGGCAGCACAGTATCATAGCTATCGTGGCTTTGGAACCATGAGGACCTGAATTAAAATTCTGCTTCTGACATATAAGATCTAGGAGACCCAGGGTTTTGCTTTGGAATTTCCAAAATTGACCACCACGCCCCCAGCTGCCTTAGCACATGGGGCCTCCCATGTGTTGAATCTATCAATTCCCTCAACATTATATTCCTGAAATACCCCCTCCACCTCATTCACTGGAGGTCTATGGCTGAAGAAGCTAATGAGATTACTCATTATCTTTATATGTCACTTTAAGATTTGTAAAGCACTGCATATAGATATATATGTATACATGTACATGTATATGTATGTATGTGTATATATACATATATACGTATGTATATATTTCATTTGATCCTCAAATGAATGGGGATCCAATTCTTACAATAACCCTATGAGACAGTTACTATTATTATCCATATTTTATGATGATGAGAAAAACAAAGCCAACAGAAGTTAAGGGACTGCTCAACATTGCCTAACTATTAAATATCTGGGATAGGAGATGAATGCATATCTTTCTGATGTTCCAAGTCCAATGTTCAACCCACTATAGCACATACGGTAGTGGGGCTTTGAATTTAGTGAAGGATAATTTAGGTTAGGAATTTGAATAGAGGAGTGTTGTAGGACAAGAGAATATTCTCAGTATTCTCTGTAAGTTATTCCTTTTCAAAACTTTTGCTTGTGTGCATAATGGGACAGTATGTCCTATGGTTTCATTTGGATGTCATTACTTCAGGTGTCTAGGAATATAATGTTTTCATTAAGGAATTGTTGCAATAGGAATAATATCCATTTAACATGGGACAAACATAGGAAACATACCTCATGGGCAGTTTTATTAAAAAATGTTTCCACAGAACTGTCAGGCTAGATCTGCTTGAGGGATATGCTTTGAATCTAGTTAATCCAATTCAGCAAAGTATCTATTATGGGTAAACCAATGCATTCTGGGTACTGAGTATACAAAGACAAAAATGAATTTTTTGCCCTACAGAAGCTTACATCCTGAATTCTCGCTGTCCTTAAGTTCCCAGCTTCTAAATATGTAAAAGAATAGTTCAGGGGCGGCGAACCTGTGACCTCTAGGCCCTGTGGTCTGGAATAGTCTGTTGAGAAAAGGTAGTACCCAAATCCCATTTCACCATGAAGCACAAAAAATTCCTGTTGTATTGATTTTTACTGGGTCTTGAACTACTTGAATGTAGTTCTCATCTTGTTTTCAGACTGAAGCATTGATGGATACGGATTTTCTGGGAATTTGAAACCAATTTTGAGGTATTATAGGTACCCTTCCCCAATCTTTCTCTCTTAAGTGGGAGCTAGCCCAGAGTGACATCCCACTTCTGAGTCTGGTAACATCTTTCAGAGGGTTTCCTCTTGCAGAAACATAAAGGCATTTTCATCTAAATGCATCATTAACTAGAGGAAGAACTTTAATTTGAAGCCTGAGGTGATCCCTATCCAACCTCTCTCCCTTATTACTTGACTGAAGAATTCATATTGGCATACTAATTCCCTTCCTCAAAGAACTGTTTTGCTTGATGGTTCAGTCAATGAACAAATCTTTATTCAGTGCTGCTATGTTCCTAGTCTTGTATTAGACAGGGGAGGGGAGTGAGTTGGAGGAAAGCAATGAAAGCACAGAAGATAATATCCCAAGAGTTTAAGATGTGGTTCATGCAAAAAACCTTTTGCATGAGAAAAAAAACTAAAGAATAATATGAAGTATGATAGAATTTGACAACAAATGTGATAAGAACTTAAAGGAAACCATACACATGATAGTGAAATAATGGAGGGAGGTTTTTTAATAATTATAAGATTAGAATGAGGCAGTCTGGTGTAGTGGCTAGAGGGAAACCTTGAATTCACAAAGACGTGTACAAGTGCCACTTTTGACACATACTAGCTAAGTAATCAACTTTTCAGTGCCCTAGGAGACTTTCTAAGACTATGAGTTTCAGAGCAGGTCCTGATGTGCATTAGTAGAGTTTCCATAATGGAAATCCTGTATGCCAGTGAAATCAGAGGGCTACTTGCCAAATAATAGTAGTTCACATTTTTATAACCTGTTAAGGCTTGCAAAGTGCCTTAGATATATTATGCCATTTGATCCTTTCAAGCTTAGCACAGTTCCTGCCTAGAATGTGGAGCTTAATAAATGATTGTTGACAACAATTCCATAAAGCAGGTAGTATTATTATCCCCATTTCACAGATGTGGAAACTGAGACTGAGAAGTTAAGACAAATCATGTCATGAAGTATTTATTAAGCTCCCATCTTCTAATCTTCCAGAGTTTGGACTAACCTTGAGAATAGAAAGAAAGACAAAAACAAAAGAAAAGAATCCCCCTCAACCTCCCCCCCACTCAAAGAATAGTCCCTGTCCTCAGGGAACTCAAAGGATAATGCAGAAGACAACATACAAACCACTATATACAAACCAAGGTATTTTCAGGAAAAGTTGGAGATAATCTCAGAGGGAAGACACTAAGATTTGGAAGGAGGTAGGGGTTAGGAGATTTGTCCAGGACACCATGGTTGGTAATTGATGGAGGTAGCATTTGAAGCTGTCTTTCAGAATTCAAATCTACCATCCTATTCTCTATGTCACACTGCCCCAAGGAGTTTTACTAAGGAGGGATAACTTGGGATGGATGTTAAAAGATGGAAAGGATTTATTTAAGAAGGGAATGATGAGAATGGCATTCAGGTTGGCATAAAAGTATCATCAATGGTACTGAATTGAGAATGAACTTGATATTTGAAAGATAACAAGGAATAAGCCTATCTGGAACAGGAAGTCTATTTTGAAGAGAACTGTCTGCTTCACATCCACCTACTGACTTCCCTGGCTTCCTTTAAGCCCCAACTAAAATTCCATCTTCTACAGGAAGCCTTTTCCAACTCCTCTTAATTCTAGTGTCTTCCTTCTCTTAATTATTTTCTACTTATCCTGTATATAGCTTGTTTCTACATCATATTTGCATGCTGCCTCTTCCATTAGATTGTTAGCTCCTTGAGGGCAAGAAATGTCTTGATTCTTTTTCTATTCCTAGCTCTTAGCACAGGGATTGGCCCATAGTAGGTGCTGAATAAATTTTTATTGACTGACTGACTAACAGGAGACATTGATTAGATTCCCACTAACAACCCTATTTTTCCTTGTGCTATTTCACTAACCTCCTAAGTGGATACCCTGATTCCAGTCTCTCCTCCACTCCATTTCACCCAGCATATTAGCCCTGTGTTAACTTTTACAAAGCACTATTTCAATGTCACCACTAATCTCAAAAGACATCAATGAATCCACGTGCTGACCTTGACTAGGAACTTTGGTCTGACTGCTCCGCCTCCATATTGTTTGAACATCTGATTCCTGTTTAATTTCACTCCTTTTTAGGATATGTGTTTCTACTCCTAATCCACTGTGGTGCTAGCCTATGGGAGCTGCTATATGGCCTTTCACTTGTAGTAAGTGAAATTCTAGTCTAGCCCCCCAAACTATATTTATGGAAGCTATATCTCCTGCTCATCTCCTACGTGACGATACTACAATTCTCTACCTTTCAAACCTACTTCAAACTTTCCGTTCTCACACTTTGTTCAAGTGTTCCAAACGTTCTCTTTTTCGTTCTCTCCAAATCCTATGCCTTCCTTAAGGCTTAGCTCCAATCTTACCTAGAATATAGGATATTTCCAGCTCAACACAACCCCTAGTCAACCATCTTCCTCTGAATTCATAACATTTAAATGACTCTATCACTCATCTTCCTAGTAGTAGACTGCTTTGTTAGATCATTCAGTAGACATTTTAAGTACCTGTTATGTGCCAGATACTGTGCTAAGTGGTAGGGAATACAAAAAGATGCAAAAGACTTCCCATGCCCTCAAAGAGTTGAATGGGTGATAAAACATGTAAACACATATATAGAAAGCAAGCTATATAGAGGATAAATAGGAAATAAAAGAGAGAAAGAACTCAAATTAAGAGGGGTTGGGGTAATATGGCATCGTAAAGGCAGGAACTCACCTGAGTTCTCCCATATTCCCCTCCAAACAACATTAAAATAACATGTCAGGATGAACACTCAAAAGGATGGGGTGAAACAATTTTCTAGCCTAAGAGAACTTAGAAAGTTGACAGAATCTCACCAGTGGGAGAAAGGAGTGTTGTTCAGCACAGGACACACCTGGCAATCTAGCAGCAAGTCTTGGTGGCATGTGCATCAGCAGCTAGAGCTTCTGGAGCTCTCAGCCCACAGATGGTAAAGAGATCAGACAACTTGTCAAAAAAAATTACAGGGGACCCTTCACTGGCACTGGAAGCTAGACTACTGCATTGCCCATATCCAGGTCTGGGTCAAGTTCTCAGGACAAGGAGGAGCACTAGCAGGAACCAGGACCCTTAGTCACAGTTTCAATGCAGAAAAGAGTGCTTGTGGTAACTCACAAACAAGAGCTCAGGTCAGGAGAGCAGTGACCACCACTTTTCCTTACATCATATCACCTTGAAAGAATTGAAAACTTACTGCCCCCCCCAGAACTAGCTCTGGAAACATTAGTACAAAAAACCCTAACTTTGAGAAGGACCCTTCCTCCTCTTCCCTGGGAGCAGATGAGTTCAACCTTAACATAAAAGTCAAGAAATAGGCTGGACAAATTAGCAAACAACAGCAAAAGAACCTTATCATAGAAAGTTACTGCAATGACAGGAAAGATCAAAACAAAGACTCAGAAGAAGACAAAAAAAACAAAACTGCTATAGCCAAAGCCTCAAAGAAAAATATGAATTGAACAGAGGCCCAAAAATAATTTTTGGAAGAGCTTAAAAAGAATTTGAAAAGTCAAATATGAGAGATCATGAGAAAAAGAGTCAACAGCTTGGTAAAGGAGACATTAAAATACTGAAGAAATCACACCTTAAGAAACAAAATAGGCCAAATAATAAAAAGAAGTCACAAAAATTCACTGGAGAGAAGAACTCCTTAAAAATTAGATGTAGCCAAATCAAAATGAAATATATATATAAAATCACTGAAGAAAAGCACTTATAAAGCAAAATTGGCAAAATGAAAAAGGAGGTACAAAAGTTCACTAAAGAAAATAATTCCTTAAAAATTAGAATTGGGCAGTTATAGACCAATGACTACTTGAGATATAAAGAAACAACAAAACAAAATCAAAAGAATGAAAAAAAAGAAAAAATACTCATTGAAAAAAAAATCAATGATCTGGAAAAGTCATGATCAAAAATAAAGAGGTCAGACATCAGATCTCAAGACATTATCAAAGAAAACTTCTCTGTTATCCTACAACCTAAAATAGAAATTGAAAGAATTCACCAGTTGCCTCCTGAAAAATATCACCAAATGAAAACAGCCAGTAATATTCTAACCAAATTCCAGAACTTCCAGGTTAAGGAAAAAATATTGCAACCAGCCAGAAAGAAACAATTTAAATATCATGGAGCCATAATCAGGATTACATAGGATTTAGCAGCTTCTACATTAAAGGATCAAATGGTTTGGAATATGATATTCAGGAGGGCAAAGGAACTAGGATGACAATCAAGACTCAACTACCCAGAAAACTGAATATAATCCTTTGCATGTAATGAAATAGAAGACTCAGACATTCCTGATGAAAAACCACAGCTGAATAGAAAATTTGACTGCTGTTTGAAATCTGGTTTCAGCCTACTATTCCAGTTTTATTAAATATTAGTTTCCTTCACATGTTCTATAATCTAACAAAATTGACCATCTTGCTGCTTTTCATGTATGATATTCAATCTCCCATCTTTCTTTTTTTTCTCTTCATTTTGGCATTAGCATACAAGATGTATTGGATAGTAAAGAGCCTTACATAACGGGAGACAGTTATGGGGTTTCAATAATCTATGTGTGAAATAATAAGTGTATGGCCTGGTTGAATATGAATGGTAGTGATTGCATGGATCTGAGAGACTTTTGGAGGAATAATTAACAGGGCTTATAACTCATGCTCAGGGAGCATCCCTTTTAAATCAGTTGCCCTGAAGTGCTGAAATATTAAGTCTTTTGCAGCCAGAAGAACCTTAGCATAATTAATAGAGTCTGAAACATTCAGTCCTGCTTCTGATATTCACTTTATAACCATCAATACTGTATGATCATTAGTGGCTTCACATGCTTATCTCAACCAGGAACTGTGGTCTGGCTGCTCTGAATCCTTTTAGTTTGGTCACATGATTCCTGAGTAGTTTTATCCTCTACTAGGACACCTGTCTCAGGCAAGTCACATGACCCATTTGAGCCTCACTTTCCTCTTCTGTAAAATGATTTGGATTCAATTAATTTTTAAGCTTAAAGGTAAGCTTAGAAACCATGTACTATTACTATAGGAATGCTGAAGGAATGAAACATAGAACACATACATTTTGCTAGGGGTTAAGGTGAAAGAGGGACAGCTAGGTGATGCAGTGCATAGAGTGCCAGGACAGTATTCAGGAATACCTGAGATCAGATCTGACCTCAGACATATGCTAGCTGTTTGACCCTGAGAAAATCACTTAATCCTGTTTTCCCCAGTTTCCTTACCTATAAAATGAGCTAGAAAATGAAATGGCAAACCACTCCAATGTCTTTGCCAAGAAAACCCCAAATGGGATCACAAAGAGTCAGACACAACTGAAACAAATGAATGTAACAACAAAAAAGAAAAGGTGGAAGAGAGGACCAACATAGGATGCAGTGCTAGGAGGCAGCATTAGAACACTGGGAATTTGAGGACATTTTGGAAAGAAGGGGAAAAGAATTTTTATTTCGCTTTCTTTTTAAAATTCAACCCAAGTATTACATTCTGCCTACTAAATCGTGGTGCTAGAAGCTCAGCCCATTTTAGTAGAGATATGGCAATTGAGTTAGTCTGGACACAAGGCTAAATCAAAGAAACTCCTTGGGTTACAATAGATCCCTCCCTAGACCTCTACTATATTCCTTTTTTGGAGCCTTAACCCAACAGCTTAACATTACTTTTCCTGCATCTTGGATAATAAATGTATATAAATGTAAGATGTGAGAATAGTATAGTGCACAGATTCTCAGACCATCAGGAATTATTCCAAAGTGTCATCTAGGGGGAAATCTGGAAAAGAGTCTGTGGAATAAAGGAAAAAGAAAAGGGATTATTTTATAGAGACTTCCACGAACCAGCTGTTTGTGAGAGTTATCTGGATTCCGTATAAAATATAAATTTCAAAGTGCCCCATTTAACATGGGATCATGGGGGCTCTGACCAGGGTGCTGACATGGCTGTATTCACAGAGACTGATTTCTCCTTGTGGGTGGAAAACTACACTTCTTTTCTTTAATGACCACAATCCTGTCTTTGTCTTATGCTTCTTCTCCTGGATAACACTGCTACTTGGTTCAAATGTCATTCCCAGGTGATGCTCGTCTCCCAGATTCATCTTCCCTTTCAATCCCCATGAGGACAAGGGTAAGTCTTGGACCATACTTTCTGAGCATGAGTACCCCCATAACGAGAAAGATTATCTTCTGTGGTCTCCAGATTCAACTGTTTAACCTCCAAGAGGAAAAAAAAAAGTTATGGCTCTAAGTTCATCTCCTTAATAGAAAAACGCAAACTAATGCATATACACAAATTCTGTGTGACTTTAAAGGAATGAAACTGATGTCCAGAAGAGACAAAATAAAATAATTTTCATTGTTAAGAGGCATACCACAGCTATAAAATGTATGTTATATTATTTTGATTTAAAATATAGGAAGTATCAAAGAACAGGGTAGCAATATAGTAAAGCATGAGCCTAGTAAATGACCTACAAAATAGCATGCAAGCCAGGAGAATCGAGTGACAATCCTAAAGGCAGCACAGATTAACTGGGCACTTTGAGGAGATGTTGCTTGGAGCTGCAGGGCACTAGGAGAACTCGGTCATTTGGAGAAAAAGAGTATTGTGAAACCTCAGGGCTTGAGACTTCCTATGTGAAAACTGTCATTGATTTGACAATCAACACTTAGTGGTGCCCTCAATCCTAATTTCAAGTCACCTGAAGGTGTGATCCTGGAGGAGGAAAAGAGCAGAACCACACAGATTGTTTTCTTCTTAATATTTTTCAAGTACCTGTTAACTCAAAGTTAAATTAGCAAACTTAATAAGCAGTACCCCAAATATAACCTATGTGTAAAAATGGGCCAAGAATTCTTTTAGCAGCATTTTATTTAAATTTGTTTTCAAATGCATTTTAATGGTGCAGTGAACAGAGTGCAGGGCATGGAGTCAGAAAGACCTGAGTTCAAATCTGGCCTCAGATTCTTACTAGCTGTATAATCCTGGGCAAGTCAGTTTGCCTTAGTTCCTCATCTGTAAAATGAACTGGAAAAGGAAATGGCAACCACTCTAGCATCTTTGCCAAGAAAACCTCAAAATGGAGTCACAGAAGAGTCAGACATTACTGAATAAAAACAATAAATTCATTAATCACCAGCCGAGAATTTGTTTTAAAAATTAACAATACATCCAAGTTTCTTTACACTAACCAACATAAATGCAAGGCAATTCAAAATGATACAGACCCAAGGAAGAGCTATGATTCTCAGCTTGTAATTTGAATGATGCTCACAGGTTGATAGATGAGGATAGTCTCAGACATATATCATTTCTAGAAGGAAGCCATTCTGTTCCCTGATCTTTTCTTTCAAATGAGTAAAATGCTTTATATTACCATTCTAATCTATTTCAATTTCCTGGAAGCATTTATTTTAAGTTTATTTTTATAGTTCATACTTTATTTTAAAATTTTCTTTATATCTCTTTCACACTCTACATATCTTACAGTAAGCTTTGGCCAGAATCACCAGGTCTGAATGTAACTTTAGAGTTCCTGTCCTCATTGTTATTTTTGTATGATTATTTTCAGTCAGGTATAACTCTTCATGACCCCATTTGGGGTTTTCTTGGCAGACATACTGTAGTGGTTTGTCATTGACTTCTCTAGCTCATTATACAGATGAGGAACTAAGGCCAAAAGAGGTAAGTGATTTACCCAGGGTCACACAACTAGTAAATATCTCAGGCCATACCTGAGCTCAGGAAAGTGAGTCTTCCTCACTCCAGGCCCAGCATTTTATCCACTGTGCCACCTAGCTGCCTCCTTCTTTTACAGATGAGGAAACAAAGACCCAGAGAGATTGTTGTATAATAGATTTAGAGGTGGGAGCCATCTGATCCAAACCTTTCATTTCACAGATGAGAAAACTGAGGCCTAAAGATATTATAGGATCATAGATTTTGAAGTGGAAAGACTCTTAGAAGCCCACTAGTCCAACCTCATCATTTTACAGATGAAAATACTGAGACCCAAAACAGTCAGGGTTTTTTAAAAATACCATTCTGGTATTAAATATCAAATATTAAGTCCTATGACTAATATCCCAGTTATCTATCATCTATCTATTAAAGACATATCTTCAGTATCTATTAAAAATATATCTATTAAAGATATATCTATCTATTAAAGATACCTTTAATCTATCTATTAAAGATATATTTTTCTTAATTGTTGGGAAAAATCAACTGGAAGGAAAAATGATACATGTCAAGAGGAAATGAGAAGAGCAAACTATATTTTTCTGGTATGATGAGGCTCAGCCCATAACTATATTAATACAGTTGGAGATACTCAATGTCTTTCCCTTTTGTTATTGATAGACTTTATGTTCTACTGTCTAAAAATGGCTTACTCTCTATCCTGGAAATACCTCAGTGGAAGAAGACAGGGAGGGGGAATATTATAGGCATATGACCAAATGAAGTACAAAGATAAGCGATCTCCCATTGCTGTACCTTTGCCGATTTGGGGTCCCTATACCTGGCATGCTCTTCTTGCATCTTTCATGCATTTTTATATGACTCAAATGCTACCTCCTCCGCAAAGTTACTTCTCAGTTTCCTTGGGTGCTAAAAACTTTCTCTTTGAAGCTTCTAGTGCCATTGACTCTTGTACTTCTCCAATTTCTTTATTGAGAGGCAATATGCATTAGTGCTTAGAAGGTTGACCTTGGAATCAAGACCTTCTCCTACGATATACCAGCTGTGTGACTCTAGGCACATCATTTTACCTCTTAGGCTACTGTTTCGGACTCTAACTTAAAGAGGAGTGGTTGATCTGTATAGCAGAGAGAGGTTCTGTACCTGTATTTCCTACATTAATGAAATTGCAGATCTGGCCCCCTACTATCACCTACATGTACTCAGGAATATAGATATGGAGCTAAAAGGAACCTTAGATATCATTTAGTCTAACTCCCTAATTTTACAGGTGAGAACTAGAGAGGAGAAGTCTCTTGCCATTGGCTAAATAAATAGTTAAACGGTAAAGCCCAGATTCCAGCCTGGATCCTCATCCTGTGTACCAAACTGTTTGCCATTAAAGTCATGTGTTTAGTTCTTAAAGTTTCTACTGGATTATATCCATGAGGGCTGTACAGATGTAAATGAAGTTCAGGACTTGGTAGTTAGAAAGAACTAAGTTCATATCTTACCTCTCACATTATTTATGTGACCATGGGCAAGTTATCTAACCTCTCTGCATCTCAATTTCTTCATCTATAAAATGGGGGCAGTAATATCTAGAGCATCTGTTTCATGGGCTTGGTGTGAGGCTCAAATTAGATAATGAACCAGAAAGTTCCCTTGGAAGAAAAGGAGGCAGGCAAAGCAAGCCATTCCAATAACAACAGTATTTTAAAAAGAAATAACTTTGAAAGCTACAAGATCTGTTGGTAGTGCAATTAGCATTCATGATTCCAGAGAACTGATTATGAAAAATGCTATCCATGACAGAAGGTACATGATGGATTTAGGGTGCAGAATAAGATAATTATATTTTTGTATACAGCCATTAAGGGGATTTGTTTGGCTTAATTATACATATTTGTTACAAGATTTTTTTCATTTTTTCTAATGTGATGGAAATGGAAGAAAGAAAAATAAATTTTTGTTATTATTTTTCTTAAAAATACAGAGGGGAGGTGCTACTGATGTGAAATGTAGTATGTACTTTCAAATGAGGTCTTAATTGTTTAACTTTGTCACAAGAGACCTATCAGGAAGTGGGAGTAATCTGAGAATATCTATAACATAAAAACAAAACACATCAATAAAACTGAATAAAATGCCAATGACAGTATCTGACAGTGTAGGCAACATGCCATACCTGTATTCCACCACCTTTTGATTGAGAGAAGAGAAATATCTTTCATAACTATCTTCTGGAAATGAGCGTTCCTTGCATGCAAATGCAAGATATTTCTTCGTGGGTAGTAAGTACTACATGCCTTTTATTGTAATCTATCATATGCATTTAGAACTTCTAATTTTAAAAAGAATGCCATTTAATTTTGGCTCCTAATTCCATTAGGATTCATTTTTATAGGCATTGCCTCACAGTTAAATCGAGTCCAATTGTAACATGTATCATTTTTATGTGTTTGTCTTTTTTATTTTAGTCTGGACTAGCTAGATGTTACAGTAATTCGTTTCTTTAGTATTTAAGTGAGCAAATGGGCTCTTTGTTGTGGAACTTTATGGGTCGCATTCAAGATTCAAAGACAGTAACTACCTCACAGCACAGGCTTTTTTGAGTTCTAAAAGCCTGGAGAGCTTTTCTTTATAATGGGACACTTCTACTTTTCTGAATTATTCGAAAGCAACATGATGTATCCTTAACACTGCAAATGCAATCCTCTTTATTCACATCACATATTTTCAATTCAGAATAAAATAATATGAATGAGCTGTCTTAAAGTTCTCTTTCAATGAGTTAGAATATTTCAGCTCTTTCTTTTTAGATAATTCATTAAACTGATGCTTTTTATTGACTTTAGTATTGCTAAGACTGAGGAGGTAAAAAAAATTGGTGTTTTAATCAATCAAACATGTATTGTATGTTCAATTAGCCAATTGCAGTGAACAGGGCAGAATGTGGATTCTGAAGATGTAGGCTTCGAGTCTGGATTTGTCACTTACATCTATATGTCTTGTAACCTCTCTATGCATTTCACTCTCTGCCTATGAAAAATGAGAAGGTTGCACTAGTTGGTATGTGCGTGTGTGTGTGTGTGTGTGTGTAAGTAGTCCTGCCTGTGATGATAAATGATTGCAAATTATAGAACACCACAATTTCCTGTGCATCAAAATTAGAGGTCACCCTAATAGTGAGATCCCTGGTAGTTGTAAATTACCAACAGCAAAGTTGCAAGAAAAATGCAAGAAAAAAAGCCTAAAAGAGGAAGGAGATGTGTGACTAGGGGAACAAATGAGTTTATCATTTAAAAGGAGAAAGGAAGGATAATAGCTCATGGTCTTAAAGTATTAAGAGACTTAGAGGAATATCCCAAGCCACACTGAATGATTCCTTCAAGAGTCACTTAGTATAGCCTAAGGTATGTAGTAATATTTTTTGAAGATCTTTCTTTTTTATTAATTAATTTATTTTTAGTTTTCAACATTCAATTACACAAAATTTTGAGTTCCAAATTTTTTCCCCATCTCTCTCTTTCCTCACCACAAGATGACATGCATTCTGATTCCCATTTTCCCCAATCTGCCCTCCTTTCTCTCACAACCCCTTCTCTTATCCCCTTCGCTTCTATTTTCCTGTAGGACAAGGTAGATTTCTATACCCCATTACCTATGTATCTTATTTCCCAGTTGCATGTAAAAACAATTTTTAACATTTGTTTTTAAAACTTTGAGTTCAACATTCTCTCCTTTCCTTCTTCCCCACCCACCCTCATTGAGAAGGCAAGCAATTTGATGTAGATTATGCATGGGTAGTCATGCAAAACACTTCCATAATAGTCTTGTTGTGAAAGACTAACTGTATTTCCCTCTATCCTATCCTGCGTCTCTCTCCCCATTTATTCTATTCTCTCTTTTGACCCTGTCCTTCCTCAAAAGTATTTCCTTCTGATTACTCCCCTCCCCTGTCTGCCCTCCTTTCTATCATCCCCCCCTTTTATCCCCTTCCCTCCTGCTCTCCTATAGGGTAAGATGAATTTCCATACTCAATTGAGTGTGTATGTTATTCCCTCTTTAAGCCAAATTTAATGAGAGTAAGGTTCACTCATTCCCTCTCACCTCCCCCCTCTTGTCCTCCATGGTAAAAGCTTTTCCTTGTCTCTTTTATGTGCAATAACTTACTCCATTCTACCTCTCATTTTCTCCTTCTAGTACATCCCTCTCTAACCAGTTATTTTTTAAGATATCATCCCTTCATATTCAACTCACCCTGTGCCTTCACACACTCTCTCCATATATGTGTGTGTATGTATATGTACATGTGTGTATATGTGTGTATGTATGTGTGTATATTCCCTCCAACTATCCTAATACTGAGAAAGTTCTCATGAGTTACAAATATCATCATTTCATGTAGGCATGTGAACAGTTCCACTTTAATAAGCCCCTTGTTCAGCTCTGGTCTTTTCAACAAGAATGCTTAAAAGTTCTCTATTTCATTGGATGTCCATTTTTCCTCCTGAAGTATTATACTCAGTTTTGCTGGGTAGGTGATTTTTGGTTTTAATCCCAACTCCATTGACCTCCAGAATACTATATTTTAAGCCCTCTGATCCTTGAATGTAGAAGCTGCTAAATCTTGTATTTTCCTGGTTCCGTTTCCATCATACTCGAATTATTTCTTTCTGGCAGTTTGCAATATTTTCTCCTTGACCTGGGAATTCTGAAATTTGGCTACAATATTCCTAGGAGTTATCCTTTTGGGATCTCTTTGAGGAGGTGATTAGTGGATTCCTTCCATTTCTATTTAACCTCTGATTCTAGAATATCAGGGCAGTTTTCCTTAATAATTTCTTGAAAGATAATGTCTAGGCTGTTTTTCTGATCATGGCTAGTCCCATAATTTTTAAATTTTCTCTCCAAGATCTATTTTCCAGGTCAGTTGTTTTTCCACTGAGATATTTCACATTGTCTTCTATTTTTCTTTCATTCTTTTGGTTTTATTTTATAATTTTCTAATTTCTCATAGAGTCATTAGCTTCCATTTGCTCCATTCTAATTTTTAAGGAATTATTTTCTTCAGTGAGTTTTTGGACCTCCTTTTCCATTTAGCCAGTTCTGCTTTTTAATGCATTCTTCTCCTCATTGGCTTTTTGGATATCTTTTGCCATTTGGGTTAGTCTATTTTTAAGGTGTTTTCTTCAGCATTTTTTGGGTTTCTAAATCTGTTGACTCATTTTTCATGATTTTCTTGCATCACTCACATTTCTCTTTTCAATTTTTCCTCTACTTCTCTTACTTGACTTTCAAAATCCTTGTTGAGCTCTTCCATGGCCTGTCACCAATTCATATTTTGCTTGGAGGTTTTGGATGTAGAAGCTTTGACTTTGTGATCTTCTCCTTGTATGTTTTGATCTTCCTTGTCACCAAAGTAAAATTCTATAGTCTGATTTTTTTTCACTATTTAGTCATTTTCCCAGCAAATTATTTGTCTGCTTAACTTTTGTTAATGTAGGTCTCTGCTTCCAGTGTGGAGGGTCCCAAGCTTCAGGGGTTTTGTGCAATTATTTTCAGAGATATTTCAAGGGACCTGTAAATTTTCAGTTCTTCCAGGACAGCATAATGAAAGGAGAGGTGTTTATTCCTCTCATAGCCTGTACTCTGGTTGGTGAGTGACCACAAGCACTCTTTTCTATATTGAAACTCTGAGGATTTCCTCTCCACTGGAGCCACAATATCTGCCACACCAGTACTCCTCCTCACCCCAGGACCACCACCCAAGATTATGACCCTGATCCAGGAAGGGCAAAGCAAGAAAATCCTGCCTCACTGCCAGCCTGAAATTCCCCTGTAATCAACTGCTTGATCCCCACACAATCTGTGGGCCTGGAAGCAGCTGCCTCCTCCTCCATCTCCCCTGCTCTGGGACTGGACCTTCTACTGACCTTTGAAGCTGTCTATGGAGTTTGTGGGTTGAGAATTCTGAAAATCACCACATCTACCAATGATTCAGTGCCCTGAGACTTGCTCTGCCCCATCTGTGCTGGCCCAGCCCACACTAGATTGTGCTCTGCTCCCAGCCTAGTGCAATAGACCCTTCCTGCCAAACTTCCAGGTTGTCTTGGGCTGGATATTTGTTTCACTCTGTCATTTTGTGCATTCTGCTGCTCTAGAATTTGCTTAGAGTCATTTTAACAGTTATTTGGAGAGGTTTGGGAGAGAGCTCAAGCAAGTCCCTGCTTTTATTCTACCATCTTGGTTTCATCCCCTGATATATAGTAATATAATGTAGTAATATAGCATATGTAAAGCACTTTACAAACATTAAGGTGCTATATAAGTACTTTTATTGTTATTATTAGTACTTTTGCATATTTTATTAGAATGATGTGGTGATATTCCCCTTCCTCTATCCTTTGAGTACTTAATGAGACATTTAAATGTTACTAATTGCATAGGATTAGGGACTGGGCCTCATTTCAGTACTCTAGGAAGCTACAGGGAAGGCAAGTCCCTCTGTCAATTCAGATTGGCAGCTTTTCCAAAATGGATATCTTAGAGAGTAACACAGAACAGTTTCTGGCTCTGGGACCAGTTTTTATTCAGTAGGCTAATTTGCATCATCATCATCACCATCATTATCAGTTATTATCACCTATGATTTCTTCAGCCTAAGAGACTCTTGGGGTAGAAACTGCATTCACCAATGAAGCTTATCTATTAATATAGTCTTGAAGATTTTCTTTGGGGCATTTCTTGGGGGAGTTGAAGTGATTAACCCAAGGTCACACAACCCATTTGTGTTAGAAATGGGACTTGAACCTAGGTTCTTCCTGACTTTCTTCACAGGATATCTGCTGACCATTATGCCTCCAAAACTCTAGATGCAGTAGATACTTCAGAAACTGAGAATTCCATGTGGGCTAGAACTGACCATAAAAGCTGGAAGAGGCTGGCTTTGAAAAGTTTAGTTCATGTTAGTAGCTTTGAATGTTTTGTTTCACATTAGTAGTAACATCAGAGAGAATATAGTTTCACTAAAACAGCATTGACTCCATTTTTGGAGGGAGGAAAGTATGGGGAAAGGACAATTGTCCATATCCCACTTTGGATTCATAGCAAGATTAGAGACATAGATAAATAGAGCTCAGTAGCTCAACAGAGCCATGTGGTCAAGTTCAGAGTGGCTGACTTCCACTTGGTATTTCATATAATAATTTAGTTGTAATCCTTTGTATTCATTGCTGAATAGCAGGTGCTTAAGAAACACTTATGGATTGGTTTTCCCTCAAAGGGGGGCAGTGCTTAGTCACATTCCTTTTCTTAAATCAGTATCTTTTTTTTCTTTTTTGAAATAGGTTTTTATTATATATAGTTGCTGAAGCAGTTTTATCCCCTGAGATTGCTCTCATAAACTAAACCTTTTCCATCTTCCAGTTGGAGATATTAGGTAATATAAGTACATTAACCAAATAAACTTACTTTTGGTGTATATATGTGATTGTCTTAGCAATGCCAAATGAGTGTGTGTGTGTGTGTGTGTGTGTGTGTGTGAGAGAGAGAGAGAGAGAGAGAGAGAGAGAGAGAGAGAGAGAGAGAGAGAAAGAGAGAGAGAGAGAGGAAGGGAGGGAAGGAGGGAGAGAGGGAGACAAGGAGACAGAGAGAGAGAGATTTAGTCTTACCCCTTTATCTCACCACTCAAGGCAACTGAGGCAGAGAAAGTCAATTGACCTGGAAAGAATTGTTTTAAATGAAACTAAAAAGCTATTTTTTACACTTTAAAATTTAGTATATTATTATAACCAGAGTCATTTTATACTTGAATAAATGACAGTGGTAGTGGTGGTGCTGGCTATTAAATACTTACCCATCAAATTGACTCTCATACTGTAAATATTCAAACCAGTCATGTGAATCAACTCATCTCACACAAGAGATTTGAATTCACTTGCAGAAGTAAGCAAATTATTGACTTCCCACATCTGGTCTCACTGTCTCACAGTGTAAGGTACTAGATCCTGAATATGAAAATCTTTTGGGCATAGGGTTACATGATGTCAACATGAAAAGTGGAATTCAAGAGGAGGGTGTGCTGACCTATTTTCATTTGGAGTGAGAGCAGATTCTCCATTTAGATGTGTTTCTGATAGATTGGGCAGCCCTAATCAGACTCTGCTCTGCTTAGAG
Source organism: Notamacropus eugenii (assembly GCF_028372415.1). NCBI lineage: Eukaryota > Metazoa > Chordata > Mammalia > Diprotodontia > Macropodidae > Notamacropus > Notamacropus eugenii. Next base: position 34,813,073 of record NC_092874.1, on the reverse strand, counting down.
AGCCATAGACCGAGGATGCCAAACACATAACCCACACAGCACTCCCAATGAAATTAAATTGTAATTGGCAAAATATTTAACAAAATAAACTCAAATTCAATAACATGTAGATAATATTACGATTTAATAGTAAGTCAATGGGTGGCCATAGGGCTACTTATTTACATATTAGTGCCCCCCATTTCTATTTGAAATTGACACCCCTGCACTATTTGACTCCATTGATTTTTAAAACTGTTGTATTGGTACCTACCACTTCCTTTTCTACTATCTAATACCCGGAACATAGCACAGGGGCAAAGTCTCTGGCTTTAGACTAACTCACAAAAATAAAACCTTGATTGGGAGGAGGGAGGGACACAAGCCAGTCCCTTAGGAAATCTCTGAGTCAGAAGGGACCTCAGGAAACATCTTGTCCAACTCATCTGAAAAATTATCCTTTCAAGAACATCCCTAAGGAACTGCCATCCATCTTTTGCCTCTGTATCTCTAGTTGGGGGAAGGAGTGGTATTTTTGTAATGGCTGAAATCAATATAGAGATTCAAGACTTTCAAATAACTTCATGTACATTGGGGGTAGCAAGGCTCAGTGGACAAAACATCTGACCTAAGGTCAGAAAGACCTGAATTCAAATCTACCCTTAGATACCAGTTGTGTGACTCTAGGCACGTGACTTCTTTTTATCTCAGTTTCCTCATTTGTAAAATGGGAGCAGTAATAGCATCTACCATCCAATGTTGATCAAATGAGATATTTGTAAAGCATTTAGCACAGTGCCTAGCATATAGTAGGTGCTACACAAATATTAGTTATCATCATCATTATTATTAAGCCAATACAACACTGTGAGGTGAGCATTGCTGACATCAGTACGGCAATTCCTCCAGCATTCTGTACCTTCATCTCCAAATGACCTTGGATTTGTTTTATATGCAATAATACAAATACATGCACATATTGTCTCCTCTGATAGAAAGCTAGGATGAGGAGAATGAAGACAGGAAATATTCCTTTTTTTGTTTCTTTATCCTCAATGACTAGCGCAGTGCTTGGCATATAGAAAATATTTAGAAAATGGTCATTGATTGACTGATGGAGAAAATAACTTTAGAGAGGTCAAGTAACTATCCCATAGCCCACTAGTCTTTAATCTTCAGCCTCTTCTGAATACAAGTCAAATATAAGGCATTCCCTTTTACTACAGTCCCTCTGAAGGCACCTCATTGTAGTGTGGGGGAGCGCTAATGACCCTGGGGAAATCACTTAATCTCTCATTGCCTCAAAGAGCTAACACTGTATTTCAGAACACTTGTCAATCTGTACTGGTAAAGTTTCTTCATCCATGGGGAACTCACTCTGTGGAAGAAATCATGGGTTTATACAGCTCTAATGTCCTGAAGACTGTTTTTTCCATGATTAAAATTCCTCAGTTCCTTCAATCGGTCCTCACATTTTTGAATTCTTTTATCATCGTGGCCATCCTTACTAAGTGATCTCCATCTTACCCATGGATTTCCTATAATGTGACACACACACCCCCCCCCCCAGAACTGGCCCCATTGTTCCAAATATGCTTTGAATGATTCAGCATACAATGGGTCATCCACCTTCTAAGTCATAGTATTCTCTATATCTTGGGTCATTACCAGTCATCCTGCCACTGGACTTCAGTGACTGGAAGAGAGAGGGAGGCTAATGACTGTGAAATTCTGCCTTAATTCAATTCAATTCATTGGCCAATTAAGTCAGCACTGATGATGTCACTAGTCTTCAAAAAGGAAGGATGAACCAGAGCCACAATAAATCATAGGAACATCATTCTAGACCTGGAAGGAAACTCAGAGGCCATGTACTCCAATCCCTTTATTTTACAGATGAGAAAACTGAGGCCTGGTGAGCTTAAATTACTTGGCCCAGGCCACAAAGGTAGTAAACATCAGAAGCAAGATGTTTAACCTGAGATCTTTGTCTCTGGACCTAGGGTTTTCCTATTGTGTCATACCTTTCTTCACCCTATTATATCTCTCTTTTAAGAGGCAGTGTGCCATTTTAAAAGAGAGATATCCCATTTAAAATAACTCTAGACAGTATAAAACATTTAGGAATACACCAACCAAAACAAACCCAGGAATTATATGAACAAAATCATAAAAAAAACCTTCGTGCACAATTAAAATCAGATTTAAATAAACAGAGAAATATTAATTGTTCATGGGTAGGCAGGGTTAATATAATAATAATTACAATTATATATTCAATGCCACCTGAATTCAATTACAAAAAAAATTACTGAGCTAGAAAAAAATAATAATTCATTATGAAGAACAAAAGATAAAAGATATGAAAGGAACTGGTTTGGTAGTACCAGATCTTAAACTCTATTATAAGGCAGTAATTATCAAAACTATCTGGTACTGGCTAAGAAACAGAAAGGTAAATCAGTGGAACAGAGTAGACATAAAATTTACAGCAACAAATGAACATAGTAACATAATGTTTGACAATGTAAAGACTTAAGTTTGAGAGATAAGAATTTTTATTTGGTAAAAAAATTATTTGGTAAAAAACAAAGCAGTCTGGTCGAAATTGGGCATAGACCAACATATTGCACAATTTACCAAGATAATGTCAAAATTAATATATGACCTAGATATAAAGAGAGATATTGCAAGAAAATTGGAAGAACATGGAACATATTACCTATCAGACTTATGAGAGTTGAACAATTTATGAACAAACAAGAGATAAAGAGTGTTATGAGATATATAATGGATAATTTTGATTACCTTAAATTTAAAAGTTTTTTGTACAAATAAAACAAATGTAGCCAAGATCAGAAAGAAAACTGGGGAGTAGGTGGGGGGGATTGTACAGACACTTCCTCAGATAACAGTCTCATATCTCAAATACATAAAGAACTTTGTCAAATCTATAAGAATGTGAGTCATTCCCAATTGATAAATGGGCAAAGGCTATAAACAGGTGTGTGTGTGTGTGTGTGTGTGTGTGTGTGTGTGTGTTCTTCCTTCATTGCCAAAGAAGACCATGCCACCAGAGAAATAATGACATGACTTGCACTTGACTTTTTTTTTTGAGCAAGGGAGGGCTGTGCAGGTCACCAGCCTCACTTCTCCTCCAGAACCATCTGAATCCAGTGACCAAATATTCATCAGAATGACTGGAGATGGCCCAGGATGAGACAGCTGGGGTTAAGTGACTTGCCCAAGGTCACACAGCTAGTGAATATCAAGTGTCTGAGGTAAGATTTGAACTCAGATCCTCCTGACTCCTGTACTGGTGCTCTATCCACTGCACCACCTAGCTGCCGCATATAAATAGGTAGTTTTCTGATGAAGAAATCAAAACAATTTATAGTCACATGAAAAAAAATCCCTAAATCATTATTGATTAGAGACATGCAAATTAAAACAACTTTGAGATATCATTTTGCATGTATCAGATTGGCTAAAATGATAGAAGGGGAAAATGACATATGTTGGAGGGAATGTGGAAAAATTGGGACCCTAATTCATTGTTGGTGAATCTATAAGCCAGCCCAACCATTTTGGAGGGAGATTTAGAATTATGCTCAAAGAGTCCCTAAGTGCCTATACTGTTTGGTCCAGCAATACCATTTTTAGGTCTGTTTCCCAAGAAGATGAGATAAAAAGGAGAACAACTTATATATTCTGAAATATTTATAGCAGCTCTCTTTGTGGTGGCAAAGAACGGAAATTATGGTGATGCCTGTCACTTGGGGAATGGTTAATCAAATTGTGGTATGTGTTCATGATGGAATATTACTCTGCTAAAAGAAATAATGAGCTTGATGATCTTTAGAAAAGTGTGGCGAGACCTCCATGAAATAATGAGGAGCTAAATGAGCAGAATGAAGAGAACACTCTATACAGTAACAGCAATATTGTTTTAAGAGCAACTTTGAGTGACCAAGTCATTCTATTATAAATACCTAAACTGACCATCAAGGTCCTATATAGAAAGATGCTGTTTGCATCCATAAAAAGAACTGACTAGATAGGTAGATGGACATATATCTACACATACAGATTTGTGTCTACTGATAGCCACCTCAAAGTCTGAGGCAGAGAAACAAAAGAAAGTTACATGATACTTCTGTTGTATGTTAGGAAAGAATAGGAAGTTGCACATGATGCCTGCATCAGCAATTTCAGGTGCAACCCTTTGCTTTTCTATTCCACTTTGTTATGAAAGTGCGTGTTTTCTTTCTTAAGTTCAGAATAAAATAAATTACTTTTTTAAAAAAGAGACAGTGTGGTTTAATGGACATAGAGTATGCCCTGGAGTTAAGACTGACCTCTGACACGTGATGACGGTGGGACCCTGAGCAAGTCCTTAATTCTCTCTCAGAGCCACAAATACCTTTCAAAGGTTACAAATTACAGAGAAACTTCCAACCTGCATTGGTAAGGGAAGTTTCTTGACCTATAAGTCTCTTATGCAAGTAAAACCGTGAGTCCAGTCCCACCCCATCTCCCATTTCTTTTGGGGGAAATGATTAGCTAAAATTTTTCCAATTCGAGTAGAGCGGAACATTAATTCAAAGGAAGAAGATTATATCTCCCAAGAGGCCCTCAAATACTTCGCCATCCAGCTATTTTTATTCCTTCATTTCAATTTCTCTTTTTTCTACTTTATCTGAATTTTCTAAAGGAGCAAGAAAAAGGAACCAAGCTTTTATTAAACACCCCCCATGGACCAGGCACTGTGTCTTTAAGCACTTTGCAAATATTATCTTGTTTGACCAGGAGGGGCAGTAGTACCCAAAAGACCCAAATGAAAGGAGACCCTTGCATGCCAGGCTTCTTTGTCACCCAGTGATTCATATCCTCATCAATGCACAGGCTTCGTAGGGAAAAGAAAAAACTGAAGAGCCAGAGTTGAACAAAACCTTTTTTTTTTTCTTTAAGTTTGAATTCTATGTAAAATGTCAGGATTAGAAGGCACGTCATCCGGACAGAGAGAATTTACTTTCATACATTAGTCAGTGTCTTTTGTAGCAAATGTATGTGTGAGGAGGTGTGTGTGTGTGTGTGTGTGTGTGTGTGTGTGTGTGTGTGTATTTTTCACATTCTCTTTTTAAGACAGTCTGTACGTTCCTGGAAGGATGCTATTATGTACCAGGAAATCTGACAAAAATAAAACTGTTCTTTTAACCTTTTAGCAGGTATGAGAGGCTTTATTCATAGGTATTTAAAGTGTGAGTTATTCTAAGAGGGGAGAAATCAAAGATCTTTGCAGGAATTAGAAGGAACAGACTTTTTTGAAAGGACTGTCCATCTCCTCAGGCTACACGAAGAATAATCAACAAGTGTTTATTAAGGGCCTACTATACGCCAAAGACAATAAATGAAACAATTGCTGCTCATAAGGAACTTGCATTCTAAAGGGGGAAACACGTAAATATGTGTGTGTATAGAATAAACACAAAGAGGACGAATATAGTAGGAGCTGGGCAAAGGCCTCTATCGTCTTTGAATGACCCCCTCCAATGTTATATTTGAATATGAATTAATGGAGGAGACAATTGATGAGGTTGGTGTTTGGGGTATGGATCTTTTGTGGGAATCAGAACCTCCATTAATATTTCCAGTCCTGGGGCAAGAAGGGAATTTTGATGAAGGGAAATTTGAAATAAATAGTCACCTTATTGGGATACGGCCTCTAAAGACCAGGATGTTCCCAGAAGCTATGAAACTGGGTCAAATAGTATAAAAACAGACCAGAAAGGACTGCCACTCTGGCGTGGAAAATTCTTGTGATACCTAGCGCTAGCCTTGCCTTCACTATGGTTAAAGAACAAAATTTAATCATCTATGATTAAGTGAAGTCATTCTAGAGGGTAAACGACCAATCCATAAAATCTCCAACCTCTAGAAAGTGTTGGAAGGATATATAGAAATGGGGGGGAAATGGTTTTTTTAAATAATATTTATTTAGTATTTTATTTTTCTCCAGTGACATGTAAAAACGATTTTTAATGTTCATTTTTAAAACGCTGAGTTCCAAATGATCTCCCTCTCTACCTCCCCACCCCACCCCCTTTCATTGAGAAGCAATTCAGGCAATTCAATATAGGTTATACATGTGTAGTGACACAAAACATTTCCATAATAGTCATGCTGGGAAAGAAAACATAGACCCCCCCAAAAAAAAACTCAAGAAAAATAAAGTTTAAAAGTATGTTTCGATCTCTGTTCAGTCACCATCAGTTCTTTCTCTGGGGATGGATGGCATTTTTCATCGTAAGTCCTTCAGAACTGTTTTGGATCATTGTGTCACTGAGAATAGCTAAGTCTTTCACCGCTGATTGTGCCACAATATTACTTTGTTACTTTGTATACAGTACATTTCACTTTTCATCAACTCTGCAAGTCTATCCCGGCTTTTCTGAGAGTATCCCACTCATCATATCTCATAACACAATAGTATTCTATCACAGTCAAATATCACAACATATACAGTCATTCCCCCATTGATGGGAATCCTCTCAATTTCTAATTATTTGCTGTAAGAAAAGAGATGCTATGAATATTTTTCTACATATTGGTCCTTTTCCTTATTTTTATTCTCCTTTGGGATATAAGCCTATGAGTGGTGTTGTAAGGTAAAAGAGTTTACAAGGTTTTATAGCCCTTTGGACATAGTTCCAAATTGCTCTACAGAATGGGTAAATCAGTTCACAACTTCACTGACATTGCATTAATGTCTCATTTTTCCCACATCCCCTCCAACATTTGTCATTTTCGTTTTTGGTCCAATCTAATAGGTATGGAGGTTGTACCTCAGAATTGTTTTAATTTGCATTTCTCCAATCCATAGCAAGATAGAGCGTTTTTTTTCATATGACTATACATAGCTTTGATTACTTTATCTGAAAACTGTTCATATATTTTGATCATTTATTAATTAGGGGATGGCTCTTTTTTTATAAATTTGACTCCGTTCTCTTTCTGCTTAAGAAATGAGGCCTTTATCAGAGAAACTTGCTTCAATTTTTTTTCACACTTACTGTTGCCAACTGTATATCCCTCCATCCTATCCCCTCTGCAACAGGGGGAGAGTCTTTAGAGGGAAAGGTAGCAGCTTATCCCTTCATGAGCCAGGGTTGCAAAAACAGGCCTTAGATGTGACTGGCTGACTATGAAGCTCTGGGGAAAGAATGGGGATGATAGTGATTCGAGTGCTAAAGGAATTTTATAGTACATATGGTATTGGACCCGTAGAGGCCTCTGAGACATGGAAAGACTATGGGGGAGGGGAATTGTGGTCCCCATACTATCAAGTATCCTGGAACAAAATCCCAGGTGCCTTGCCCTAGTTTACTCTTCTGCATAGCCAAATATATGTCACATGAATACTGTTCAGGTTTTATATGAAGTGAGTTAAATAAAAGCCTTCTTAACTTCTAGGAGGCTGCCATCTAAGCTATTAATTAAATTTTCATAGATCTCCAAGGAAATGTTAGAAAATTTGAACTTTAATAGTGCGTACTTAATGAGCCTCTCTTCAATCCTGGAACTGTGTTCATGGAGCCCCAACGTAAGAATATAGAAACCCATGGGGCATAGAGACTCACATATAACTGTCAGTAAGGTCACAGTAATAGTAAGGAGGAGGAGGACTTAGGTTTACATGAGACTTTCAGGTTTTCAGAACCCTTTCTTCACAACCAACTGGAAAGCAGGTATTTATAAACAGGCGAGGGAACTGAGGCTCTGAGATTAGACATGGGCGACTGGCCTGTGGGTGCCCAGCAGGTCAGTGTCAGAGCTGTAACGGTAAGATCTCTGTCTCTGTTGGCCCTAGTTTTCCCATCTTTAGTGGCAGTGTGGCTTTAAAGGCGGCGTGGTACAGAAGATCCAGCCTCGGCCCAGTATCACCAGCACTTAGCACATCGCCTAGCACATAGGAGGCATTTAATAAATACTTAATGACTGATTGACTAGAAATTAGGAAGACCTGGATTCAAGAACTGACAAACTCAAATGAGAAGCTTACTATCTGTATACCTCCAACAAGCCACTTTACTTATCTCAGCCTCAGTTTCCTCATCTACAAAATGAGAAGAATAACACCTACCTCCCAGAGTTGTTCTGAACATGATGCAGAAGATACATACATACATACACATATATATACACATACATATACATATACATATAAATACATATGCATATACATATAGATAAATAGAGAGATAGATGCATGTATACATACATATGAATGTATGTGAATCTGTATACATAAAGCCCTTTGCAAACCTCGAAATACTGTATAAATAAACATAAATTATTATTATTATATAGTGAGAAAGTGTGACAGGTGATAGAAATTTGGCTGAAAGCCACTTGGTCCTGGATTTAAGCTCCACCTGTGACACCTACCAGCTGTTTACCCTGGACAAGTCATGTAACATTTCAATGCTTTAGGAAACTCTTTAAGACTGTAAATTTTAGAGAGGGTGTCAACCTGCACTGGGAGAGAAAATTTCTTCACCTGGGAGTTCCTTCTACCCATGAAATCCCGGGTCAGATCCTTATCAAAGTCCCTCTGTCCCTAGGGCTGTATTAGGTGCTGACAAAAAAATGAAGCAGTTACTGATCTCAAGGAATTTATATTCCACTAATCTAAGGATAGAGAACCTGTGGCCTTAAGGCCACATGTGGCCCTCTAGGTCCTTAAGTGCACCCTTTGGACTGCATCAAAATTTTACAGAACAAAGTCTGAATTCAGTCAAAAGGCCATGCATACCATGACTGTAAGGCCGAAGGTCTGTAAAATTTGGATTCAGCCAGAAGGCCTCACTTAAGGACCTAGAGGGCCACATGTGGTCCCCCACCCATGCACTAATCTATTCCAGTGCCAGTCTAATCCACATGATCAGAAGACCTTTCTGTGGATTCAAGTCCACAAGCTTTTTGCCATTGCTGATGTTGTTAATAGACTCCTATAATGCTCATATTTAAAGCTCATATGTAGTCATTTGATTTTGTTAACAATGTAGGATCCTCAGAAAGCTAGATGATTTTTTTGGAACTCTGGGAAGATTCCCTCTCAGCAGAGTTAGGCTCACAAGTCGTTAAGAATTTGTCTGCTCTTTGATTTAACCTGTGCTCCAGCTGCTTTTAAAAGGGAGAATGGAAAGGAAGAAGCTGTGGGTTGATATCCTGATTGCCTCTTCTCTCAGCTTGATTTGTTGGGGTGTGGGTGTGTGTGTGTGTGTGTGTGTGTGTGTGTGTCTGTGTGTGTCTGTGTGTGTGTGTGTGTGTCTGTGTGTCTGTGTGTCTGTGTGTGTGAGATTTATACATCCTAGGTCACTGGTATACTTTCCCCACTAGGTTATCCTGCATGACTTTCCCTCTCCACCTTGTACCTTCAATGATACCCTGACTTTAAGGACAATCTATGATATAGCCCAAAGGTCAATGAGTGCCTATTTTTCCTTATCTTTATCATTTCTTTCCTTTATCTTTTCCTTTATCATGCTGGGAAAGCAGCAAAGGTCCGTAGAAAGAGCAAGGATTAATGGTGATTTACACATCTTAAGGCACTGGAGTACTTTTCCCTGAGGTCTTCTCTGGATGACTTTTCTTTTCCATCTTGTCTTACTCAACGATAAGATGGCCTGACTTTAAGGATGATCCATGATATATCCCAGAGGCCAATAGGTGTTTAGGTCTTGTCTTTATCATTCTGGGAAAGCATCATAAATGAGGGGGGAGTCAGGGGACCTGGGTTGAAATCAGGTTTCTACTACTTATCATGACCTCGAGGAAGTTGCTGAATTTCTCCGAGCCTCAATTTCACCATCTGTAAGATGGGAGAGGGTTGGACTAAATGACCTTTGATTCTGCTGGAGCTTTAAAATCTATGATCCTGTGTATATGAGTTGTGAAAGGTCCCTAATGAAGGGGAATCCATGGCCTTCCAAGGCAGCCCCTCTGTCTCTTGATCAGCTATATGTCTTAGGAAGTTTCTCATTGTGATTCTTTAGATTTATCTCTTTCATTTTCTGCCTTTTGCTCCTGATTCTGATGTGGTTGCTGTTGTTTGCCCTTGGTTCTCAAAGAGCACTGATGGCTTCAGGAGGCTGATATCTTGGCTTGCAAGTGAATTGGATTGAAGTGAAACAGAGCTGTGCAAAGTCATCAGCCTCACTCTCTCCTCTAGAGTCATCAGAGTCCAGTGGCAAGATGTAGGTCAGCACAACTGGAGATGACACCAGATGTTGTGGGAGACCCTGACCTTTTTAAGCTAAGGTCTTTCCAGGTTTCAGTTTGTCTGAGGCAACACCCATTGAGTGATTAAAGGCTAGGTAAGAATTGAGGCAAAAGATGGCCTAATTTGACTTCCCAAAAGAATCAGACTGAGAGGGGAAGACTCTCAGAGTTCCTGGCCAGAACGGAAACAATTTTTATTTACACTCACTTTGAGCCACGAAAACACAAACCATGAGCAAGTGAGGCTTGGTCTGGGACCTATCAGTGGCCAATCAGTGAAAGCCAGAGTGATTTGGATTTAAAGGCATAGTCAAGGACAAATAGAAGAAAGTCTAATCTTTTTGAACTCAGCAATCATGTTCCTTAGAGTTCTCACTTCTCCAGGTTAAGTATCCTCAGTTCCTTTGATGGGTCTTCATATGACTATATATTGCAGGGAAGGCATCAACCTACATTTCCTCACCAGGAAGTTTCTATGTCATGATATTAGAGAAATTACAGTTCTACCTTTACTCCTCCCCCTCTCCTTGACTTCACCTTTCTCATACTTATCTCTGCACATTCTCATCTCTGCACACTCTCCAGATTATGTATTTCCTTTCAACTTTTCTGAGAATTGAACATAGTACTCCAGTTGTCACCAGACCAGAGAAGAGTACGTACTACCACCTCTTTGTTTCCGATATCAGATCAGATATGTTGGCTGCCATAGTATACTGTTGACTTATTAAGACTCTAGTCCATTAAAACCTCCAATTAGTTTTTTTCAGACAAACTGCCTTCTAAACATCTCTCTCATCTTAAATTTCTGAAGTTGATTTCTGGAACCCATACAAGACCTTGCATTTAGGTCTCTTGAATTTCAACTTATTAGATTTAGCCTAATGCTCTACTGTGTTGAAATGTTTTTTTGGAACCTGATTCTGTCATCCATGCCATTCTCAGCTTATCATCATTTGCAGATGTGATAGACATGCCATCTAAGCTTTAATCCAAATCAATGATAAAAAGCCAAAACCTAGCAGTACAGGGTTAAGAACAATTACTTGGCATCCTTCACTGAGAACCTCCTGTCTAAATAACATTGAATCAGTCTTCTAATCAAGAAGCATTTTCAGGTGCCTCCTGTGTTTCAGAAATTTAATGACTTCGTTGGGGCTAGCTATTCAGCTTGTACTGAATCCATCTCTTGTGGCAAGCAAACCCAAATATTTTTACTTAAATGCCTATTGTTACTTGGGCTCATTTATTTATAAATCCTACTGACAACTCTCTGCCATGAACTGTGTGTGTTTGCTAAAGTTACCAAGAGACTTTGGATTTCAAGGGGTCAGAAAAACTGATGTCTCAAACTTGAGATAATTGGACTGCCTGGGAATGAGAATGGCATCCTCCAATAAGCTCGTTCCATTATTCCCATGCGTTGACCTGAAGAGAAAGATGAGATGACTTTAAAATGTCAGTAGTTTTGTCACTTTCCCCATCATGACCCAAATATGTATTTTGGCCTTGTTTATTATTTATCAAGCATCACAGATCTGGCTGAAATTCTCCTGGAAAATTTCTTAGAAACCATACTTATGTCTCTGGATTGCAAATGATTGAAATTTACTTTAACCTATGATCATGACTATTTTAGAAATTCACTTATCTTCTTTTTAAAGACCTGAGATATTTGAACTTCACCTCATCTCAGTCTCGGCTTTCTACCATCAGTATCACTTACCCAAGGCTGGGAGCAATAACCCCAAAATCCAGCCGCAAAGTCACTATCCTGAGTGTGGCCACATTTTCTCAGGTCCTTATGAAGTGAAATAGTAACTGATTCAATCATGTTTTAAGTAGCCTCAGAATTAGATGGAATTATTTATTGGCCTTCCCTACAGAATGTCAGAAAATAGAAAAGTGCCTCCGAGGCTGCATCATACCACTGGGAATCGAGAAATTAATAGGAACTGAGAATAATAGGCATGCTTAGAACAAAGCATTTATGGGTTCAGAAATCCATTGCGTGGATAATATGAATGAGCAGTTTGGCTAATAAAGTCTGTCTGTCTTCAGTGAACTCGTTGGCAGTGCTTGTCATTTACAAACAGCCTGAGCCATCCCTTTGCTGTCAAGTCATGGCCCCTTCACCACTCTGTTGGCACTCTAAGGTGACAGTGTGTGCTACAGGGAGAAAAAAATGAAGGAAAAAAAAGATGGAAGTAGGAAGGCCGGAAAATGGCAAAGCCAGCAATCTTGGCTTCTGGCAGCATGTCTTAAAGCCTGAAGTCAAGAGGCAGAATCTGGAATTGCCCTTCTCCACTGGACAGATACTTCAGCCTAAATAGCTGGTGGCAAAGGTACAAAGGTATTTGATGACTTGCCAAGGTCGTGCAGCTAGGGAATGTCTGAGACATGAAAGTTGAGCCATTCTAATTCCAAGTCCAGAACTTATTCACTATACCACCTAGCTTCTTCAAAGGTAGAAAATGACCAAGTGAGAATTTGAACTCAGATCCTCTTCCATTTTCATATGTAATTAGAATCTTCTTCCTAATACACAGGGACATTTTTTCAAACCTGTAACTTCTCTTGTACTACTTATGTTTTAAATTGCTCTTTTTTCCTCCTTGTTCATTTACAATACTATTGCAAACCTCTTTCTGTCCCTGTCTCTGTCTGTGTATCAGTGTCTCCATCTGTCACGGTCTCTCTCTGATTTTTTATCTCTCTCTGACTTTCTGTCTCTCTTTCTCCCTGTGCCTTTCTTTTTGTCTTTGTGTTGCTCTGTCTGTCTCTGTCTGTGTCTCCGTCTTTGTCTGTATGTCCTTCTTTCCTTTGATTTAGTCACTTAATTGGATATGGGGAATTTCCAGTGAGAAAACCTCCTTTTCCAGTGTAGATCATGAATAGTTCCATAATGTCTCATCATCTTGGACCATTGCCAGGGACTCTGAATTGTTATTTGCCCACTTTCATGTAACCAGTATGAGTCAAAGGCAAGATGAGCTCAAGTGTTCCTGACTCAGAGGCCAGCTCTACCCACCCAACTTACCCCTCATTAATTCTATTCTGAATTGGTTTCCTCCCTTTTCGATTCTTTGCTTATCTGCCATACAATTCCAAGCCCTGTCTCATAGTGGTTATTTCTGCAGTTGTCTAATCCCATCAGTGCATTGTTGATTTAGATTAGCTTCATTTCCAGATATAATCTCTAAATTCTGGAAGTGCATACCATTCAGAGGCTGTGGCCACTTTCCTTAAGCAATTCTAACCATTCCATGGTAGATAAGAGCACTGGATGTTGGGTTAGAAGACCCTCATTCTGTCTCCAATTCTTACCACCTGTGTTATTGTTTAGTCAATTTCTCAGTCACGTCCAACTTTGAACTCTATTTGGAGTTTTTTTGGCAACAATACTGGAGTGGCTTGACATTTCTTTCTTCAGCTCATTTTTTACAAATGAGGAAACTGAGATAAACAGGGTTAAGTGACTTGCCCAGGGTTAGTGTCTGGGGTTGGATTTGAACTCTTTTTTCTTCCTCCAGGACCACTACTCTATCCAGTGTGACATTGGACAAATCACTGAACTTCCCTGAGTTCCATGTAAAATGAGGGGATTGAACTAGTTGCTTCTGAGGCCCCTTTCAACTCTTGACTTATTTTTTAATGATAAATCATGCAGAAAACATGGATCTGACTCCAAAACTGGTGAACTCCTTGAGAGTATCTTCCTCCTTCACAAAATAAGGTTAAATATCCTTCCAACTCTAAGTACTATGGCGTGGGAATATTGATGAAATCACCACAGTGGTGCTGCACAGGCCCTCTTGAATAGTAGTACCACAAATTACCAAAATACCACCTTAAAACATAAAGGCATTAGATACAGATACAGGCGTTAGAGTTGTAGGGGTTTTATTTTTACAATAGTATTAAAGAAAGTTATTCTCTATATCACACAGTCTCTACTTAATAGGGATGTTTTGTAGAGCTCCCAGGTCTTTCTTTGTTTCTGTTTCATTCATGCAATTTCCTTGCCTTGTTTCTAGAAAATGCTCTAAGACTTGGTGCCTTCATCTTCAGAGGTACATTAGATGTAAATGAATGATCACAGGATCCTAAGATATTTGGATAATAGGCTGAAATCTGGAAGAGACCATGGAGGTCAGCTAGTCTGACACCTTAACATTTTAGACAAGGGAACTAAGGCCCATACAGGTGAAATGATATTCACAGTCACACATATAGGAAAGTAACAGCTAAGATTCCTTTTCCTTAGTACTGAAAGGAGAGAGAGAAAGAGAGAAAGAGAGAGAGAGAGAGAGAGAGAGAGAGAGAGAGAGAGAGAGAGAGAATGAGAGATAAGTAGATTGATGGAAAGACAGAGAATGATAGAATGATAAATAAGTGGATGGATAGATAGGTGTGTGAGATGATTGATAAAGAATGGTAGATAAGTAGATGGATGGATGAATAAATAGATATAGGAGAGATGATTGACAGGTAAGTTGCTGGATGAATGAATAAATTAATGTGAGAGATGATTGATAATGACAGAAGTAAATGGATAGCTAGAGATAAAGGATAAATAGATGCTTGAGAAATGATAGATGAGAAATACAGATATACATAAACATGGACATATACATATACGTGTGTGTGTGTGTGTGTGTGTGTGTGTGTGTGTGTGTGTGTGTAAAACTTCAATTGTCATATTTTGGGTATAGGGTATTCTTGATGAGAAAATTCCCTCAACAATACCCCACTGTTTATACTCATAGAGTTTCCTGAATCACGAAGGTGTCGAGGTACCCAAGTATTTTGAATTGTCATTAGATCTTGGACCGGGGTCTCCCCAAATCTGAGTCTGTTCTCTAACCACAACACAAGATTGACTCCCTTTCTCATAAATACAACTTCCTAATGTTATCATCACTGTTATCTTTCAATTAATAATATTTAGCAATTGCTAAATCACATGGAAATATTAACAAATTTGTCCTCAAGTACCTATGAAAGGGAATTTTTGCCACTAAGCATATAGAAGAAAGGAACTCCAGAGTGACTTGGCGAATAGAGAGTTAGCCTTTGGAACTTGCGTTCAAGGTCTGCCTTTGGTCATAGTGTCCCATGATGCTACCCTTATTCATGCCCTATTCACTAATGTAATAACTTCCTAACTGATTTCTCTGTTTAAAGCCTTTCTCTTTAACTGCTCCTTTCCATCCCTCTCAGGGGAGTCTAGCTATGGGTACATCATTCCCTTGTCCTCAAATATCAGTGCTTCCCCATTACTCCAGGATCAGAACTGAACTTGGGAATTCACTGATGTAGGGAACTTTGGACAAATCCCTTTGTCTTTCAGTACTCCAGGAAAATTTCTCAGAATGCAAGTTGTACAGATCTGTTAGTAGAATGAGTTTCTTTACCTGAGAGTTGTCTTTGCCAATAGATCCAGTCCCAAACCCATAAACACATAGGAAATGAAGTCACGTATCTGAACTCATCACTAATCTTAAAGTATGTCAGAGTTAGGCTCAAAGGTTAGAACTTCTGAGTTCCTAGACTGGGCTTCCTCTCCATTTAGAAACAAAATAGAAAAAGAAACACTTTTTATCACTTAGTAGATATTGTGTTAGGGTTATTGAAAGTTGTTTTTTTTTTTTTTTGCATGTGTGTGTGTGTGTGTGTGTGTGTGTGTGTGTGTGTGGTGTGTGTTATTTTGTTATTTTTTTCGGAATAGATTCTTCTAAGCAAGTGATTGTTTCAAAGAGCTGCAACGATCCTCCTTTTTCTGCAAGGGAAGATGATGGAGGGCTTTTTAATCAATACTTAGAGCCAGAACTGGCTAATTACATTAGGTCAAAGCATATTTTAGGAGTGTGTGAGTGGGTAATTTTCTCTGGCATATCCAATTAGAACTGAAAGGACAGCGAGAGTCTGTTCATAATATGGGTTTCAGGAGACATCCATAATGCCATGTGACAGTCTGCCTGTGATATGTCAGATAACAGAGATGAAAGTGTGATCTCCCCTCCCCCTCCTCCTGATTTTCCCATTTCTGCTCATGGCACCACCACTCTCCCAGTCAATTAAAACCTCAGTATCCAGTTCAACCCTCCTGTTTCCCTCCCTCCCCAGAGTCAGTCAGTCTCTAATATCTTCCCTCTCTTTTCTGGTCCCATGATGCTACCCTTATTCGTGCCCTATTCACTAATGTAATAACTTCCTAACTAATTTCTCTCTTTTCAGTCTCTCTCTTTAACTCCTCCTTTCCATCCTTGTCAGGGGGGTCTAACTATGGCTACATCAAATAGATTCCCTTGTCCCCAAATATCCAGTGCTTCCCCATTACTCTAGGATCAGAATTGAACTTGGGAGTTCACTGATACAGGGAACTCTGTGATTCTCTGTAATTTGTAATCTTGGAGACTTGTCTGGTCCACTAAGAGGTTAATTGACTTGCCCAGGGTCACATAACCAGTATGTGTCAGAGACAGGACTTGGATCATCCTAGTTATTTCTGCCTTCTAGGCCAAATCTAGCCACTTTTCCATGCTGTGCCATTGCTAAAAAAGACATAAACTACTTGTCCTGGAATTCAAAGTTCCCCCCTGCCAAACTTTACAGCATTATCACACACTCTACATTCAGTCTGAAGCAGATGTTCCCTCATGTCACATCTTATCCTGCTTCCATCTATTTTCACCTATTGTCCTCTAGATTTAAAGTGGTCTACCTTACCTCTCCTCATCTCCCCAATGTTCCCCCAGCACTTCCATTGCTGAAATGTTTTTGTTCCTCACATGATTTCTCTTCAAGAAGCCTTTTTTTATTCCTATGATACCACCTCCCCAAATCCCCAGCTATAATAGAACACCACGTTTTAATTTTATTTGGATATCTCAGGCACTTGTATTTTATAAAATGAATGTATGATGTGTAACTTTAATTTCCTTTACCAACCTGCAAACTCCATGAGGTCAGGGACTATGTCATGTTCCTTCTTTGTTTCCTCTGAGGTTAATACAGTATATTTACACATAATTGAAAGATTGACAGCCTAATCAATATAGACATGCCTTTCACTGATGCAGACTATAACCTTTTTCATTTCTTAGTAAATAATCTTTGTGAGTTACTGTGACCAAAACATCAACACTAGTTGGCCAAGTCGTGGGCATGGAAGCTATCTCCTTAGCTAGGTTGCCTCTCACACTGCAGTCTTACAGTCAATCACTGGGCCCTTACCCAAAATGTGACTGCTCATTAGCGCTATGTAAACTCTCATGGTCCTTCTAGACCTAAAAGTCAATATTTCATTAGCTTAATCTGGATCTCACATGGGAATAATCGCTTCCCTGAGTTTAAGTTATCCACTTTTAGAAATGCATATAGCCTAGCATATAGGATTTTTATTGATTTAACTATATTCATTCAATCAGTTCTTTATTTATTTGCTCATTTATTCATCTGTATCTAGTCCTGTCATTTAATGTGTGCAGAGAACTCCGGTGGTAAAAATTCTCTCCATCAGTTCAGATTGGCACTTTCTCTGCTTACAGTATAACTTACAGTATAACCTGGGGCACTAAGGTCATAGATTAATAATAATATATGTATAGTGCTTGCCAGTCTTATATTCTACTAGGAGTAAGAGATACAAACTACATACTGGTAAGCAAGTTTAGGACAAGCTGGGGAGAGAGAGAGCCATTACAACCATTGAGAATCAAGAAATGCATCCACTAGCAGGTGCCATTTGAGAGGAGCCTTGACAGAAATGAATGATTCCAGAAGTCAGGGGAGTGTATGCCAAGTATATGAATGTATAGAGAAAAGCAAATGAGTACCTAGTTTGGGAAAAAGCTATTAGAAACATTTGGCTAAAAGACAGGAGAGAAAAAAGGAAAATAATAAGAAATAAGTCTAGAAAGGCAGATTAATAACACCTTGTAAAGTGCCCAAGTGAGGAGTTGTATTTTATTCTAGAGGCAACAGGTAGCCTCTTGGAGTTTTTGAGAAGAATGACATGGTCATTTAGTAATAACCACCCTACCTGGCCATCCTCTGCTACCTCCATATGACATCCCATCATATTATTCCTAACATACCAGGGGGCTGGGATCTATCATCAGTCATATCTGTGGAGTTCTCTCACCCTATTCTCTTCAAAGACAATAATACAAAAATTAAATTAACAGAAGGTTGTCTGGTTACTATAGTCAGATAGAAAGGAGTTAAATGATCTTAATATATGTCAATTAAGCTATGGTAGCCCAAAGTGATTCTCCATAGATACCTGCTAAGTAGAATGAAGCATACACTCTTGTCTTAATGAGACACATACTCATGACTTAAATGAATTAATGGTTGTAAAGAATTTCAAAAAGTTTACAGCACTATATAAATAAAAATTCCAATTATCATTATAACTGTTGTTAGTACAACCAGTCATAGCACCCTGTCACAGAAGGGTGCTATTGTCTTACTCTATGATCCTTCTTTCTCTAGGATTCATACTATCTCTTTGCATTTGTCCCTCATATTCTATAATTTTCCAGATGATCACTGATCTTACCTCAGAGTGATTGAAATTAAGAGCTTGTCACTTGATGAGATACATGAAGCAATCCATCTTCTCTTTTAAAATAAATTTTTATTAATATCAATTCTTTTACATCACTTACCTTTTTTTCCTCAGAACAACCCATTATACCAAAGAATTTAAAAAGAGGGGAATATAACAGTTGTAAAAAAACCATCAACATGCTGAAAGTGGTTCCACTCATGTGGCCTTATAATCCTGGAAATAAGTCAGAGAAGGTGTCTTCTCACATCTCATCTTTTGGGTCAAACTTGGTCACCATAATTTCATGGCATTCAGGTTCTGGTTGTCATTATTTCCATTTATATTATACTATTTATGTTTGTTTTTCTGGTTTTGCTTACTTTACTTTTGTACCAGTTCATATAAGTCTTCCCATGCTTTTTGAGAGCAAGGACTATTTTGTATTTGTCTTTCCTTGTAGTCTCGCTTGCACTCAGAGTCTGACATATAGTAGGCACTTATTAAATACTAGTTGACTGTGACTGTTCATCATGGTCATGGTTTCTTATAAGAAAATAAAATTCCCTATTTTGTTTCATCCTTTCCCAGTTGAAGTTTGTACAATTTGCTTCTACAAAAAAATGATGGGTTAAAATTTGTTTTTGCATGCAACTGGAAATTAAGATATATAGGCAATGGAGTATAGAAATCTCTTTTGCCATACAGGAAAATAGAGGGGAAGGGGGATGGAAGAAGGGTGGGTAATAGAAGGGAGGACAGACTGGAGGAAGAGCTGGATGGGATGCATGCTGTCCTGGGGTGGGGGATAGGGAGAGATGGGGAGAAAATTTTGAATTCAAATTTTTGTGGAAATGAATGTTGAGAACTGAAAAAATGGATAAATTATATATATATATATATTTTAAAATACTGCTATAAATATTGTTATAGGCAAATGTATGCTTGTATATACATATGTGTATATGCATGTATATATTTATATGTATGTATATGTGTATTACGTGTATGCACATACACACACATATGTGTGTATATGCCTAGCAGTACAATGTCTTTATCAAAGGACCTGAACATTTTAGTCACTTATATTCTAATGGATTTGAGGTGAGGATAGGGGAAGTGACATGTCCAAGTAAGTAGATATTAAAAGTATATTTAAGGTAATACAAAATGTAAGGTAATACAAAATTATTCCAGATGGAAGAAAGGGCTAACCATATGGAGGCTCATGGAAGGTCTTGTATGGAAGATGGCCCCTGAGTTAGGTTTGAATGGGAGCTGGGCATTCTATGAGACAGAGATGAAGAAGAAGTGAATTCTAGACATGGGTTTCCATGTGGGCAAAGATACAGAAGTCACAGATGGAATTTTATGTAAGGAAACAGGCCAGTTTTCTTATAATAGAGACAGAGTATATTATACAATAAGACTGGAAGAAAAGGTCAAAGATATCTTGGGGAGATCTCGTAACTATTGACCCTTGTTGGTTTCCAATTCAGATGGTAATCATTTTCTAATCTTATTTCCCAATGATAGGGATGGTTCCAATTTGTATTCTGTAGTCATTCATCTACTGACTACCACCTCAATCTCCACTATTCTTAAGAGAATGAAAAAAAAAATATCAGCAGAGGTTGGAGGTAGTGGAATGATAGGAAAAGCAATCGGAAAAAATGATTGGTGCTAATGGAGAAGAGTGACAACATCTCCAAGCCTACTATTGGAAATTCTTTTATTGATTCGTTCATCACTGCAGGAGAGAGCAGGCAGTTTTTAGAAACCAAACCAAGGTGGTCATTACAGTCCATTGCCATGGTGAGATCTCCTCTGGTGCTTTCAAAGTAAAACCTTTTGTCAGTAGGAAATAGAATGGCCTGGTTGAAATCAGAGAATAATTAGACAGGACCTTAAAGAAAGGCAAACTGTAGCATCTGCAGAAGGGAGAGGACAGTATATTTCTCCATTTGAGGAAACACACAACCACCAAGCCATTAAGTGTCTGCCTTGCCTGGCACTTGACAAGATAACTCAAGGACACTTGGCAGCCTTTATGAGGTGGTCTGCCTGCAGAAAAGAGGGGAAGCTGGTCAGGGTTATTACCCTAGCTGTTTCAATAGTATGACAGTTGGGAGACACAACCCCTCTGCTTTTAATGGGAAAAAAGCAATTTCTACTATGAGAATTGGTACTCTGAAATGGTATTCACTTTTCCTCCTTAAAAGAATATTGTGAGGGAGGAAGAGGAGGAGAGAAGGAATATAGTTATAAATCTCACTTAGCTTGATCTTAAGCTTCAGAAAGAGGCATCCATGTTCAAAACTTCCTTCTTCTTTGTTATGTGGGAGCCATTAACATTGTTAACAACGTAATCCAAAAAAGCATCCAGGGAATACTGAAAGAGTACTTCTTACCCAAATGTCTTTATTCCATGATACAGAGGGGAATTCAATGAGAAGTTCCAGTAATGTTTAATGTTTATCCAGCACTGATAAACTTAAAATTCTGTTAAAACAAAAGAATGTGGTGAGATAAGAGTAGGAGTTCATAAAACAATTATAGATTATAAGTGCTTGGCAGGCACCTTTGAGTTCATGCAAGTCCAACTGTCCCATTTTACAGGTAAGTTCTAGATAAGTTAAGGTACTTGCTTAAGATCAGATGACTAATTACTGCCAGGGCACATAGAAGATAGAGTTGTACACTTGGAGTCGATAATACCTGGGTCTGAATTTTCTCAGATATTTAGGCATTGTGTGATTCTGGCCAAGTCACATCTCTGAACTTCAGTTTTCTGAAATATAAAATGCGGATAGTAATAGCATCGACCTGAAAAGGTTGCTGTAGATGTCATGTGAAGCAATGCATCTCTCTGAAGTGATTTACAAATGTGAAAGAGAAATAAAACAGTTATGATTTGCCAGCATTGTGGGAGGCAGGCTGGCAACAGGACTGCTTGGATGGGGGGTAGGGTGTGCCGCTTTTTCCCAGACATTCTGGGGTTTACCTTCCCGAGCAAATAAACGTGTATAGTGAAAGCAGTATTCCTTCCTCTCACTCTGACACGTAGATTTTTTAATCCTGCACTTAGTACTCAATGAACCTCCATCTCCAGTACCCTGAGGAATGTCCAAGACACCTCACTAAGTTTGGAGTGCTTAGAAGCATCATTTGGATGGGTTTTGGTATAGTCATCTAGCAGCAGGACAGGGAGATATAGCTGTTTGGCCAAGAACTGTTCTCAGTTTTTATTGGCAAGAGAGAACTACAATATTCTTTCTTGTACCTATATGTAATGGAGGGAATCCATGACTACCTTGGGATCCCCATTAAAAGAAAGTAAATACAAAAATGCTACTGGACTGGGGAAATGGCTTATGGAAGATGAGACTTTTATGAATCTGGAACAGAGACTTGAATTCCGGACCCCAGGAAATTTGCCCCCAAAGGCTCTCCCTGCAATCTCCCACCTCTAGAATAGCCTTTGCTGTGTACTCTGGAGGTGCCTCCATCCTTTGTGTATGCCCACTGGGTTGGCTCATCAGTGGTATGAATAACACTACTGTGAAAGTGCCATTACATCTGTGGTTCTGTGACAGCATTAAACTGCTGGGTGAGCCAATATTCCTATTGGGTGCCTTGACCAAACTGGTACTTTTGAATAATTCCTTTTCTTTTTAAACAAAACAAATCCCCAATTGGCCTTATCCATTCTCTTTCTCTCTCTCTCTCTTTCTCTCTCTCTCTCTCTTTCTCTCTCTCTCTCTCTATATATGTATGTGTGTGTATTATATATATGTGTATATATACACACATACATATATACCTATATACACATATGCATACATACACATAGATTCATACATGTATACATATATGTGTATATGTATTATACAATGCACAAATATAGATGTATATATGAAAAGAAATTCTCAATAACTGTCTTGTCTTAGAGTAGAAATTTCCTTCACTGTTCATTCAAAAGCTGGCTTAGATATGGAAAGGATTAAGGGGAGAGTGTATGATGCCCACAAATGTGTGGGACTGGACTTAGGAAATTGACATCAGCATGGGACCTGTAGGCAAAGACTGTAGCTAATCTATTTTGGTTAACTCCTAACAATTCCGGCTTCTGAGAAAAGTGCGGAGGAAGGAGATGAGCTGTAGCACCAGCAGAACACATCTGCTACTCTCACCTTCTTCCCCAGTGGTTGAAAGAGGGGTGCTTGGCACTCTGTAGAGAGTAATGCTACTGATGGAAAGTGGATTTGGCATCTACTTCTTGTGGTGGGACTATCAATTCAGTGTTTGACAGTGTGAAGAATATAAAAGCTTCTTAAGATGCTATGAGACATGTTGGTTACAGGTTTCTCCTAGAAGGAACAGGGAAAAATGTGCTCATATGAAAAAGAGGATTTTAGTTATTAACATGTATATAGACACGTAGCTATGTAATGTCCTCCACTGAATCCCCCAAATGATGTTGAAATGTCCTTGGGTTCCCAATTGTTATGCCGGTGGAGGACAGGGTCTATGAAGATGGAAAGGTTTTGAGAGACTACAAGTAGTGAAATACAATTTTTTTCCATTGCAATTAAACTAAATTCAAAAAGTTTTTCCTCCCTAAAGTATGTTCCTAGGTAATGTCTCAGCATGTCACAAAGGTCATCTAAAAAAGAAACAAATAGGATATGATCTCTGTTAATGAAGTACTCAGGACGATGAAGTCATCTGTTCTTGAAATATTGATGTCCAAATGTGTGTTTATGGGTTTTGGATATCCCATTTTGCAGTTGGTGATACTGAGGAATCTGAGGACAAGTTGTGACTTATGTATACCTCTTTCTGTCTGCATGTCTATCTGGCTATCTATCTGTCTTTAGAGAGATACACATAAAAAGTCACTTAACATTTCTGTTTCAATATAGATCAAGATATTTATAAGATACAGTCAAGTCTCAACCTCTCTTCCTTTCTATGTACTTATTTTGATATGAAGGATTTGCAATCCCATTGGTGTATTTATTCCCTTTAGTAGTGGGAACTGCAATCCATCCATACCCTATCATTGGATTAAACTACTGTCTGTAACCCTCACAGGGAGTCCATCCAACAGCTTCAGGTTGTTTTTCTAGCTCTCTTAACATTGACGTGGTGAAGTGAATAGGTTGCTGGACCTGGGGTCAGAAAGATCAGAGTTCAAAGTTGGCCTCAGATACTTATTAGTTGTGTGACCCTGGGCAAGTCATTTAATCTGTTTAATTCCGTTTCCTCCGCTATAAAATGGGCATAATATTAGTATCTACATCCTAAGGTTGTGAGGATCAAATGAAATATTTGTGAAGTGCTTAGCAAATCTTAAAGTGCTATATAAAGTTTAGCTGCATTATTACTGTTATTATTAATTATTATTGGGCTAACTGCCCATCAAGCATACCATGTTCTCTCCATGTGACCAATCTAAATCCCTTTCCAGTCATACATCTTACTAATAACATTTTTTATTCTGCTTCTCTTGAACAATTCTTGTTTTGAAAATGTGCTAGTCTACTAACACCCACCTGGAGCCTCCCCATTGTACTTGGGGTGCCTCTCAACTCTTAATCCTTTAGAGATTGTGTGGTGTTCTGTGATTCATAGTGATACACCATCCCCGGAAGAATATTGTTGCAAATGATGAGTTTTTGTTTCAGGGAGAAGCATTAGGAATGGAAGGGGTCGTTAAAATGAAATGGACAATTTCCCAAAGTTCATTGTGCCCACTCTACCTTCTTGTTCAAGGCTGCGCTCAGCCCATTTTCCATGGGCTGAGTGTAAGGTAAAGTTTGTCTAGTTCTCAGTATTTTTATCTATACCTTCAAAGTATCTGTTATGCATTTTGCATGTGTGTGTCTTTGTAAGTGCAGCATGGCACAGTTAAGAAAAGGCCAGGATTGTACTAGGGAATGCTTGGATTTCAACCCCACCTATGACAAATATCAACTTTGGTTCTATGGGCAGGCCACTTATCCCATCAGTTACCCAAGAAAATCACCCATATCATCTAAGGAGGTTGTTTTCAAAAAGGGAATTCCTTACATAGATTCAATGACAGGCATATTTATATCTGAATATGTATATATATAGACACACATACATGTATTTATATGTATCTATTTAATATAGATAGCACTATGTATGTCTAGCATCTCTATCTATCTGTTTATCTATCACTGAGGGAGAAACAACTATGCAGTGTTCCCTATCCTCATAATCCAATATAGGAGCATGACCTGTTCACTGTTAACTATAACAGAAAATGACCTGTCATTCATACACACATATGTGTATGTTTGTGTATGTGTGTATACATATGCATATACACACATATATACTAATATACTTATACATACATATATACACACATATATATGATTTGTTCCCATGACACTCTATATGTATAGGTACAGTTATAAGTATATGTAGTACATGTATTATGTATGTATGTATGTGTATATATGTGTGTATGTATACTATATATATATATATATATGAATGTCCCATGACACTATGAGAAATCAACTGTTGCATTTCTGAATTGGATATTAACTAATCCTTCCAAGGTTTCTTTAACTTGACACTATTTTAAGCATTTTCAAATATCTATTTTTATTCTTTGAGCATAATGAATAGGTTTTTTAAAATTTCTGTTGCTCATTGTATACATTGTCCTTCCCTGTACTTTGTTACATGTGGGAGGCAAGTTGTCATGTATTGGAAGGAACCAGGTGGGAGGGAAGAAGGGGAAGGGTCAATGGATCTGACTTCATATCCTGGCTCTGTCACTTCTTACCTTAAGCAAGTCACAAGCTCCCTGAGCATCAGTTTCCTTATCTCTAAAATGAAAGTGTTAGAATAGATGGTCTTTTCAGTCCCTTCCAGTTCTCAGGCTATGTGATCCCATATTATAAGACAGTTGACCATCTCATTTAATATACTTTCTTTAATTCAAGGTTTTGTAATTTTATCCACAATGCCATGACTTCTGGCAAACTGGCATGATCTCATTCCTTCTGTGACTTAGAACAATGGTGACAATCTTAAATAGAAATGGAAGCCACTAACCATACATGAGGATCCCTGTGGGCTCCTATTGACTTAGAAAACCACATATGTTAACATCTGTTTTATTATATTTTTATTTTTTCCTGTTTAATATTTCCCAAATACATTTTAATTTGGTTCCTGCTCTCTCAGGGGCATTGTGTCCACATATTTGACAACCCTGACTTAGAAAATGTTCTTTCAGAGTGTATCAGGCACTCTGAAACATTCATCAGAGTACATACAAATATGTCACTGGGACCAGATTCAAAGTCTTCCTAGCTTGATCACACCCTTCTGAGTTTGTTTTCTACTAGCATTGCCTTCTGGGACCTGTAGTTGAAATAGCATCACCATTGCTCCTGGAAGGAAAATGTCAACTGACATTTTCTTTGTAAGTGAAAAAATCTAAACTCGAGTCTTCCTGAGTGAAAATCCAAATCTCCACCTCCGCCTTGCTTCTTGAACCCACTACATTAAATCAAAGAAATAATCAACAAGCATTTATGAAGCAGCTACCATGCACCAAGCATTGTGCTAGGCACTAAGGATATAAAAACAAAAATGAAATAGTCCCCGGGAAGGGACAAATCATTTCAATTCTTTCAGTTTCTGTTTCCTCATCTGCAAAATGGGCATAATAAGAACACCGAAGTCCCAGAGTTGTTATGAAGATCCAATAAGAATCTATACACACACAGATATATGTATGTATGTGTGTGTCTTTTTAAACCATAAGGCACTATAGAAATATTATTATTATAATGATTATTGTCATTTGTATCCAGCGGCGGAAAATCTGTAGCCTTGGGCCACTTGTGACCCTCTAGGTCCTTAAGTGCAGTCATTTGACTGAATTCAAACTTCACAGAACAAATCCCCTTAATAAAAGGATTTGTTCTGTCAATCCTGGACTCAGTCAAAAGACTGAGACATACTCAGGACCTAGAAGGTCACATATGGCCACAAGGCTGCAGGTTTCCCACCCCTGGTAAGGTGCTCTAGCTCTAAAAGCTATGATCCTTGATTTGTCTGTTCTAAAGTACTGACTGGATTATCTTTTGTCCCCCCAAGGATTTGTGTGTGTGTGTGTGTATATGTGTGTGTGTGTGTGAAGTAAGGGATCCAGGCTTCCCAAGTGAACTAGATAACCTCTGGGATCTCTCTCAACCCTAAAATTCCTACAGTTCTATTAAGTCACAATGTCACCTGTGAAATTTTTGTTGCCTTTGGCCCTTAGCGATGCTGTATAGGGGAGAAGCTGTGTAAGGATAGAGCATCAATTACTTATTCAGGAGAAAGAAAGTACGAGGGCTGATTTCAAAGTGTCTTTGATATATGAAAACATTCTCTTATAGAGGATGTTTCTTTGTTCTTTACCTCCAAGAAAAATAGAATTAGAGATGACAACAATAATTAGGTTTTAGGTTAGTCAGAAATAAAAGTCTTTACTGATCTTTAGGATATTAACAAGGCAGTTTGGTGATACTGTAGATAGAGCACCAGACCTGGAGTCAAGAAGTCCCATCTTCCTGAGCTCAAATCTGGTTTCAGACACTTACTAGCTATGTGACCCTGAACTTAACCCTGTTTGCCTCAGTTTCCTCATCTAAAATGAGCTGGAGAAGGAAATGGCAATCCACTTGAGTATCTTGGCCAATAAAACCCCAAATGGGCTCCCAAAGAATAAGACATAACTGAAGATGACTGAAAAACGACAAAAGGATGTTAACAAATAGAATGGGTCCTGAAAACATTTGGTGGGGTGGGGTGAGTCTTTCTTCCATTATTTATTAATTTTGAGATCTTGAGTAAGTCAGTGAAACTTTCTGAGATTTCATTTACACATCTATAAAATAGGAGTTCTAATATTTTCACTACCTACCTCACAGGATCATTGCAAAGACAATGATAATGATGATAACTGGCATTCATGTCACTCTTTAATGCTTACAACATATTTGACATACCTCATCTCACTTTCACCCTCATGTTAAAGGTAATATCCTCATTTTACAGATAGAGATTGGAGCTCAGAGAGGCTAAAGGGCTTGCTCGTGGTTACGCAGCTAGTAAATGTCATGGGTGGCATTTGAACTTAGGTTTTTTCAGCTTCATGTCTAGCACTCTTTTCACTATACTGAATTATATTTAACACTACATAAATATAAGCTGTTATTTCTACCATTCTTGTCATGTGAATATTCCTGAAGCCAGGTAATGGATTTGGATCACTCAGGCTTATTTTATAATTGTTGCTTCCTTCCACTCCCCCCTACCAACCATTTCTGCATACCAAAGAATCTGACCAATAGTGTCTAGCCTGGGAGAATTTCCTCCTTATCCCTATGTGCTCATCTCTTTTAGAAAATATAGCCCACTATGGCTCTTCTTGTACTGTTAATGTTCATCTTATTACTGTTTGAACATCTAGGGTAGGCTGGAGAATTGAAGAGTTTTATGATGGAAATAATCAACACCTGGCACTCTCTTTGGAAAAGAAATGTACAAATGTGAACATTTCAGAGTCTCTCCTTGTGGATTTATACAGCGAATTTGCTCTGGACTTTGGGAAGAAGAGGGACAAATATTTTATTCAACCTGAGCTACAGCTAAGCTCCCTTTAAATAAAACTCCCTTATTATTGACTTAAAATATGATACAACATTTATACAGTTCTTCAAATTTTACAAAGTGCTTTCTATAGATTATTTCATTTCATCCTCATAACGACCCTGTGAAGTTATTTTATTAGACCCATTTTATAGGTAATAAAATTGATGTTCATTGAAGTTAAATGGCTTGCACGACATCACGTAGCTAGTGTTAAAATCAAAAATTGAAGCTCCATTTTCCTGCCTCCAAGTTCAGTAATCTTTCCACTGCTCAACATTGCCTTTCTAACTTAAGATGGTGCTTGATTTCTGTGCTATTTCCATGTTAAATATAGGTAACTTATTTGTATTAATCATCATGCCTCAAAATAGGTGAAAACAAAACTTGAGTGGAAAAGTTTTGAAAACACTAATAAACCTAAAATTTGGGAAAACAGAACCTTTGAAAATTGCAGAAGATGAATGGAATTTGGCCTCCTTGAACTAAAAATTCTAAGAGTAGTAATTAAAAGCAGGCAATTCTTAATTATCCATCCAACAATTTCTTTTCTTTTTATGTTTCTTTCTCTTTGTTACTACTATATTCGCCCAATCTGGATTGAACGAAGTGAGGTTTAACCTACTCATTTTGAAATTGTTTAATATTTCAGAGTGCTGGTGGTAGAGGAACTGGTAAGTCACAGATTGAGCCTAGAACGAACATCAAGCCCAATTATCTTGTTTTGCAATTGATGAAACTGAAAAAAAAAAAAAAAAGGGTGTCCAAGGTAATAAAGGTACTAAGTACCAGAAGTGGGACATGAACCCAAGGACTCTGACTCTAAAACCAGTGCTCTCTCAACTCTATCATACTGCTTTCTTTTCCAATGGAAACTGAGCCTAATGAACTAGTCTGAATTATCTAGGTGCCAGAAAATACAAATGAGGAATCCTGTGAAGGGCTCTCTACTCAAATTTTGTACTATTTCAAGTTATATACGTGGATAATAAAGTAATTTTCCAGTCCAATGGAAATATGGAATGAAAATTCAAATAATGCATCAACTTAATAATATTCTTTTTTACACTAATCAGGACCTAACTAGAGTTATAGATTTCAATGACCTTATTCCAATTTTTAAGGAATTGGACAGCTGGCTGTCAATAAATCAATACATTAAAGATCTGCTTTTTCATTAGTATGGGAACTCATTCCTACAATCCAACTGCAGCTTAGTTTTGAGGAGTTAATTGAAACTCAGAAAATTGAGTGACTTGCCCATATTTCCACAGCTAGTAATCCATAGGTAGATTTGAACTCAGATCTTTTCTCATTCCCAAGCTAGTGCCCAGTTCAAGTATTATGAAATGGATATTTATGGTTTCATTTACAATCCTCTTTTCATATTCTGTTATGTATATGGGTATGTTATTTTTTAATATTTAAGTTCGAATTAAAGGAATAAAATAGAGAAACCCAAAAAGGATAGGCCTTTTGTGAGATGGCATCACCTGTTGGAGCCACTGTGTGCCATGTTTGTAACTTAGCAAAGTGTTTGGCACATAGTAGGTACTTAATAGTTGTTTGATTAACTGATGAACTATTATTCTCCTTGAGGAGCAATGATCAATTTCTAGGACCTCTCAACCTGACCACAAATTTTTATTCACAAAAACATTTCAAAGCTGACTTCTTAGAGTCTGGCCAAAAACCAATTTGCTAAGCTTCTTCATCCATTCCATAGTCTACAAATATTTACAAAGCAGTTACTATGTATAGAATGTTTTTATTTATTTTAGTAAAAGATTAACCAAAAAGATATTACCACACAGAGAAATGATGTATATATTTAGAAATCATGATATCCAATCAGAAAGGCAACTTGGCAGTGCCCAGATCTCACCCAAGGGAACATTCCCTAGAGTCTCTAGTGAGATAAGCTGAAAATCAGGGACACATTGAGAGGCCAGCCTCTCCTGTATTTCTGAAGCTTATAGATTCTTCCTCTCTATTCACTTGTCTGGAGCCAGTGCCAGAGAGAGTCTGGAATCCTGAAAGATTCTGCAAGCAGATAATAGCTCTGCTTTCCAGACCCCCTGCACCACATAGCATTCTCTAGTCACAAAAATGCCCCAGGCTCAGTTGAAAACCTGGGTCATGTTTACAAGGTTCTTGTTCTCATAGTAATTCTTTTCTTGGCTCCGTTCACTCTGTATCATCAGTTCTTATTTTTTAGGAGCCTTTACAATTTATTTCTGTGTTTTTCTGTTTGCATTTTCTTTTCTTTATTCAGAAGTCAATATACATCATGGATTATAACCTAGTCACACCCCATCTGCCACGTTTTGTGTAGTGTTCATTTGGACATAGAGGTCACTAGGTTATTTTAGCTTAGAAAACTTCCCAGCTCCATATGAACCTAAGGGGATTCACTTGAGATTATGATCTCTCTGTGTGTGTATGTGTGTTTGTGTGCGAGTGTGTGTGTGTGTGTTTCTTTAAATCAGGATAGAATTTGAAGAGGAAGAAGGGAAAGGTAATGTTGAATCCTTCACTGGAAAGAAGGAGGACCTTGGGAAATTTTTCATCCTCATTCTCTAAATTTGTTGTTATTTAAACAGTATAATCATGGATAGCAAGAAATGAGGTGACATTCCTTTCCTAAGTATTGAAAAACGAGCTCTAGATACTTTGAGATAACATGATGCTGAAATGCAAAGTATGGTCCATTTGGAATTGGACCCAATTTATAAACTCTCCCCTTAATGGGCAAACCTGCAGGAGTATTTTGCCTTAATTGGCTTATCTCCTACCCGAAGGTATTCTTCCACAGAATGGAAGTAACAGAAACAATGAGATGCCGGTTTATTATTAGCTCCCATTTTGAGACTGTTTCTTGAAGTAATGAGTGTTTTGGCTCAGACTTGAATAAAACTACCAATCCTAGCTCTTCTCAAAAGGGGGGAATGTTAAGAATTAGTCTTTGAAATCTAGCCCTTTTCATCAGAAAATCCCATCATTCTTTGGAAACCTTCCCATTTTCCCTCAGCTATGCCTTCTTCTCCACAGTACCCTTGCAGGTAAATATATATGTCTGACAAAAATGTTAATAAGCAAATAAGTCCCCAAAGTGGATTTATCAAATTAATGCTGCAAGTTAATAACCAACAAAGAAAGAGAATGAAGCCAGGGTTTTTATCCTTTTTTGTGCCTTGAGTCCCATTGTCCATCTGGTGAAGACTGTGGACATCTTCTTAGAGTAATTTTTTTTTAAATTAATGCAAGAGATGCTGAATTTCAGTTAAAGTTTAGTGAATGTAATTAAGTCTTTATATATATATGTGTGTGTGTATGCGTATATATGTATATATGTATATATACCTATGCTTATATTTGCAGTCCAAGTTCATGGACTCTGAACTCCATCCAAGGACCCAATAGGGGTTCATGGCCTTCAGATTAAGAACCCTTAGAACAGAAGACTCTTTGGTCCTAGAGTTACTTGTGTACATAATTGGGTAACAAAAAGGAAGAAAAATATCCTTGTTATAAGCAACCAGACTATCGTACACCAAATCTCCAATTAAATTCATTTTCTCTCCAGGGACAGCCTTGTATATCTGTTTTTGGTACACTAGCCTGAATCAGTTGCACCAAAACCAGAGAGTCCTTTAAAATGAGACCTATGAAGGGCTACACTACAAAGAGCCTGGCAAGCAAACAAAACACTCCTTACCAGTCTATTTACTTCAGCCAATCAATAGGCTGCAAATGCCCTAATGTAACTTTAATACTTTGTCACTGTGTGGTTGCCTGGAAGATAATCTGGTCTTTAGTTTCATTTCCCCCTCACTGAATCCTCAACTTCAAATCTAGGACAGAAAAATCCTTCAACAAATTGTGTCAGAAAATCAATTTCACATATATAGAATCAAATTAGGAGGACACCCAAAACCCTTAACCTGGGTGGGAGTTTTCCCTTTTGATCAGTTCAACAGTCAGCCAGCCAGCATTTTTAAGTGCCTACTATGTACCAGACATTGTACTAAGCATAGAGGATGTAAAAAAAAAAACCTCTCAATAAACCAAATAAGCAAACAAAAAATCCAGTTCCTGCTCTCAAGAACCTCACCATCTATGGAGGAAGCAACATGAAAACAATTATGCAATCAGTCATTCAGGGAAGATTTACTGGCATGTACCATGTGTCCAGCACTGTGCTAAGTACTGAAGATACAAAACAGGGCAAAGATAGTTCCTGCTCTCAAGAATGCAATATACAAATGAGATGTCTACAGGGTAAATTGGAAGTTGTTGCTTGTCCTTTGTGGTCAAAAAGGACCAAAATAGCATCACCATGTCAGGGTCAATGTACAGCGTGGCCAACTGTGGCTGATCAGACCAATATGTGCTCAGAAGACTCTACCACAGGCGGCACACTAATAGTCCACATGACCATTTGGGAGGGAGATATCTCTTCATTTGTGCATCTCATGTTTCCTTTAAACTACCATAATTCTCCTTTGCTCATAGAGCACAGTACCTTCTGTGGATGTAATAGGAGGTAATTTCAGAGGGAAGGCAGTAAGATAAAGGAGGACTGGAAAAGGCTTCTTGCAGAAGGTCAGGCTTGACTTGGAGAAATCCAGGGATGCCAGGAAGTAGTTATTAGGAGGGAGAGAATTCCAGGCATGGGGCCATTCAGTAAAAATGCTCGTAGTGGAGATGGAGTATTGTATGAGAGGAACAGCAAGGAGAACAGTGTCATTGGAACATAAAGTTATATGGACAAGAGTAAGGTATAAGAAGATTGGAAAGGGAGGAAGAACCTAGGAAATGAAGGTCTTTGGAAGCGAAATAGGATTTTAGATTTTAGATCTCACTGACAATGGGATGGTGGAATTCTTCTTATCATTCAGGTCTAATGCGAGGTAAATTTCTGTTTTCCTTTTCTAAGCATTCTCAGAACCTTGGAATGATTGAGAAAGTGACTTTTCCCAGGTGTTTTGCAGAACAGTGAAAGCAACCAATGCTTTGGATTGATTGAGACAGCTGAAGTATGTGTCCCACAGCTCATGTCTCTTTGCACCCAGTAACGTATCAGATTCCCAATTGATGTCAGCCGATATGTGTTACTGCAAGCCCATGGGATGTGTAAAGAGCATACTGGGTTCCTTTGTCTCAAAAAGTGCTTGTTGTGTTAATGTAGAGATCTTTTTTAAAGCAAGATGTGAGAAGCACCTAGCTAGAGACAAAAGCCCAGAGCAGGTCTCCTTTCACCATGCAGGCAACAGAGGGTCCAGCACAGGCTGCTACTGACTGCCTCCTTCCCAGCCTCTTAAACTCACTCCTCCCTATCCAGTTCCCTAATGCCCCTTCCCCTGCTTTCACACTGGACTGAATGCCAACTTGTGGCAAGTACTCCCAGAGATGCTGCCTGCTCTGAGCTCTTGGTGCTACTGAAACAGCCTCGTGTACATATCTTCATCAATATCTAGCATGTGCCAGTTTCATTTTTAAAAATAAGTATTAAGCAGTTTGCGTAGCTTTGACTGATTATGACCCACAATCATTACCCTCATTGTTAGGAAGTGTACAGTAAGACAGAAATGGCTAAATTTGTAGCAGAATGACTTTTACACAAAATACACATGGTGTTTCATATGCTGTGAGATGAAGAAATGGCTTAGATGTTTGAGAATAACTCCTTACTCCCAGAATCTCACAATATTAAGCTTGAATAATAGGAATATAAACTGTAATCATGGTCTTATATCAGTATAACAAAATAATCGGGAGTAGCAAAAGGCCACATTTAATATTTGTATTTTTTAAAGTCCATTTTGTGAATAATAATTACAATTTCCAGACAAAAATTGATTATTTTTCTCATGTCAAAAGTCTCTGGCATATTGGAAGTCCTACATTGGAAGTCTTGCCTAGAACTGTTGTCTGTCCATTTAAGCAGGCAGAATGTAATGATGTTCATAAGGGGAAAAAATAGTCTGAGGTCAAACCAACAAAATATTGGTGGTTGAGTATTTTTGGATTTCATCTCCCAATTTTCTGCCTTTGGACAGATGGTCCCCTGTATCTGGAGTGTGCGACTGTCTCCCTTACGCCTGTGAGAAGCTTAGCCCAGTTGCCACCACCTACACAAGACCTTTTCTGATTCCCTTTTCCCCGATTGTTAGCTATCTCACCCTCTTGAAATCCCTATATACTTCATATTTATGAATTTGTTTATAATTGCCTCCTCCCATTAGAATTTATGCTCATTGAAGAGAGGGGTCATTTTGACTTTGTCCTGGTAACCCCGGAACTCAGAATTTTCCTTGAACATGGTAGGTGCTTTGTGATAGTTAAATCGAATTGATTTCAGAGAAATTAACTTAGAAATATTCTATGATTGAGTATAGAACTTTTTTTCAGCAAGAAACAATACCAGCAAGGGTATTTTAGAAAGCTGTCGTATAAATGATATTGTTGTACAAAGACAACAAAAAAATAGATATAGAGAAATGCCTGTTGAAATAGTTCTATAAACTCCTAGTGTAAGTAACAAAAGAATTTCTTAAAAACATGAAAGAATTTCACAGATTTTCTAGAATAATTTGTAGCTATCCTAAACAACAACAAGTTTGGGATACAATTAGTATTAGTTGTGAAATCCCAGGGCTATGAACCAATCAGCAAGCATTTATTTAGTACCTCTTGTATGTCAGGAGACAGAGATACAAATGCAAAATAAAGTGGTCCCTGTCCACAAGAAGCTTACATCCTATAAAGGGAAATAAAGGATATACAAAATATGTATTGAGGCTCATTCGCTTCACTTATGTCGAACTTTCTGTGGCCCCATTTGGGATTGTCTTGGCAAAAGCACTGAAGTGGTTTGCTATTTCCTTCTCCAACTCATTTTAGGGATGAGGAACTAAGGCAAACAGGGTTAAGTGACTTGCCCAGGGTCATGCAACTAAAATATCTGAGGCCAAATTTGAACTCACGAAGATGAATCTTCCTGATTCCAATCCTCTGCCCGCTGTACTCCCTCGTTGTCCTTATGCAAACTATATCTGAAATAAACAGAAGGTTTCAGGGAATTAAAGGTGTCCTCACAGCTGAGAGGAGGAGGAAGAAAGACAACCTCTTATAGAAGGTTGCCTTTGAGTCAAGGTTTAAAAGATCCTACGATGTCCCTTAGTCCACATCCATGCTTTCAGGCAGAACATACTTCAGTCATCCCAGACACATGGCAATATACTGAAAAAGACAATGTCTAAGTACTATATGCAACCCAAGAGTCTCACCTGGCCCATGACACTTCCTAGCACTGAATTCAAGAATGTCTTAGGCCATAATCTGAATATATAGATGTGCAAACAGAAAGGGGCAAAGTCCAAAAATTGGTGTCTAAAAGGAATATGAAAAATTCAAGACTTTGTCTTTGTACCTTATATGTCAATTCCATCTGAGAAGCATGGATTAATCACATACTCCATGCAAGGTACTGTACTAGGTTCTAGGGGTACAAAAATAGAAACTAAACAGTCCCTGCCCTTAAAGAGCTTACATTTTCCTCACCACTTGGTTCTTCAGTTTCTTTTTTTCCTATCTAAAGACTCCATCTCCTTCATATTCTTACTGGGTAACTAACTTGCCTGACCTGTGCCCAGTTAACCATTATGAGTACTGGACAGTCCTTGCAGCCTTTAACCCTCTACCACAGTTTCCATTCAGTCCAACAGGAATCTATTTATTAAGCACCTGCTATGTGCAAAGCAATGGGAATATAAAGGAAAAACAAACCAATCTCTGCCCTTAAGACACTTCCATTCTAACCACTCAGCTTCTAAGATTGGTCCTTCTCCTCTTCCTATTTCTGTCTCCATCACTGACATCACCATGATATAGTATACTTACACAGCTCAACAATTTATCTTTTCCACATGATTATGGATTTGGTTTTTGTTCAGAACTATATAGGATTACAAGATCATAGATTTAGAACTGGAAGAGATTGTGGAGCTAATCAAATCCAACCCCTCTCATTTTCCAGTAAAGAAAACTGATACTCAGAGATTTGCCCAGTCATACAGCTAGGAAGTATCTGAGGCAGGATTTGAACTCTGGTCCGTTTGTCTCCAAGTTGAGGACTCTTTCTATCATTCTGTCTCTCATATTCTGAGCATTTTTGGCTCCTCAGTGCATGAAGGTGTTGTAGATCTTACCCTGCAGTTCCAAGAGGAGTGTGTAGTATTGTACCATTGAAAAGATTTCATGGCCCTTTCCTCTGATAATGACAGAGGAAGAACTTGGGAAGAGATTGAGATAAATTGATGCCTTCTTGTAGCTATTTGCCCAATCCAAACACAGATCTAGTCCCACTGCCACCATGAATTCCATTCATCCACCCATTTCTAGAGGTCATGTGACCTAAATGGAAAAAGAAAAATATCATGGAGGATTAGACATTAAGGATTAAACATACTTGTATAGAAATTCAGCAATTTCACTGCCTTATGTAATAGTCAACAAACATTTATAACCATTGATTAAGCACTTTTACACTTTACTAGACACTGTGATAAGCACTAAGGATGCAAATATGAGAAGACAGTCTCTGTCTCCAAGGAGTTGACAGTCTAATAGAGGTAAACAACACACAAAAGGAAAGCGAAAAGTAGGGGAAGAGAAATTTACATGATACAAGTACACTCCCCTCCTCTTCTCTTTTTCTCTGTGTATATATATATATATTTATACACATACATATACATAATGCATGTATATGCATGTCTTTATGATGTATACATATATAGTATCCTTTTATCAATACTTCTAATATTTAAAATTCTCTACTTTCACCAGGACTGACATTACCACCCAGTAATGATACAGAATACGTCCCCAATAGTGCAGGTCATAACCCCTTCTTGACATAGTAGGTTAGATACCAGCATTGCTGTTGACTAAATTCCATGAGTGGGCAGCCGATCTACTAAGTTTCTGAACTTAGCTAGACTTGTCCAGAAACAACAGATGCACAAACCAGTAATGGGTCCACACTAGCAATTACTCAGGCCGGACTTTGTTACCCTATATACTAATAATGCTATTGCATAGTATCACCGGAAAGAGAAAAACAAAAGAAAACATGAAAGCTATAAATCTGAGTCTTGGAAGGTGAGAATTAGGATAATTGAATTCTTTGCATTTGTATCAGGGCCTAGTAGAAAACTTGGCATATAGAAAGCATTTAATAAATGCTTGTTGTTGATATGCCAAAGATAGATGGCATGCCAAAATTTAGAGGTTTACGAAGTCCTTCATATCTGATCGATCTCCACATAAACTCTGCGAGGCATATATAGGGTATCCTAAAAAATGGTACAGTTTTAACCTTAAGACATTATATGTCGATATAATTATCCTAACATTATAGATGAAGAAACTGAATCCTCACAGAGAGTAAACAAATTGTCCATGATTATTCAACTAATAAGTATTGGAGATGGCATTTGAAGTCAGGTATTTCCTAAACATGTCTTGATTTTTTTTACTTGTAATCTTCGAT
The DNA here is from genome assembly GCF_028372415.1 of Notamacropus eugenii. Classification (NCBI taxonomy): domain Eukaryota; kingdom Metazoa; phylum Chordata; class Mammalia; order Diprotodontia; family Macropodidae; genus Notamacropus; species Notamacropus eugenii. The sequence goes on along the minus strand of NC_092874.1, from coordinate 34,774,998 downwards.
AAATGACTCAAACGTTCTTGGAAAATGTCTATAATTAACAACAGCCTAAACATGGAAAGAAACTGAGATTATAGGATATGAATAAAGAGCAGACCTATGATTCCATTGGTGTACAGAATTTCCAAGTTTGAAAAATCTATCTACCAACATACATAGGCACCTCTGAAGCTGTCTTAGAGAATTGTTTAGAGAACCGAGTCATTAAGTGATTTACCAAGGGTCACAGAGGCAGTTTGTGTCAAAGGTAGGATTTGAACCCAGATCTTACTGACTTCAAAACCAGCTCTCTATCCACTAAACTGCTCCTTTGAAAATATTTGCAAATAAGGGGCAGCTAGATGGTGCAGTGAATAGAGCACCAGCCCTAGAATCAGGAGGACCTGAGTCCAAATCTGGTCTCAGATGCTTGACACTCACTGGCTGTGTGACTGGACAAGTCACTTAACCCCAACTGCCTTGCCTTCTCCCCTCCAAAAGAATGAAAATATTTGCAAATAAATGCAGATATGTATTCAGTCATTTAAGAATAAGTCTTATGGAGACCCATAGGATTTTTTTTAACTGCCTAGGAAGTCAGTACTGTAAAAATCAAAAGAAAAAAAATGAGTCTTATTATCATGACAGTTTCAAGAGCTAGCAATAACTCAGATGGATTTTAACTAGAATACAGTTCAGACAATATAAAATAAACTATAACTTTCTGGAGGGAAAAGAACCACAGTCATTGGATATTAATTGTTGCAAATAATTGTTTTACTCTCTGTAAAACATAAAGCTGATTAAAACTGTAGAGAACAATAAAAATTTTCTAAGCAAACTTCAAACTATGAAAGCTTTTGGTATTAATTAAATGGATTTATTTGAGAATACTGGATAAGAAATAACACAATCATTTACAATGCTGTATGAATTTCTGTTATAAAGTTGATAGCCATCTTGATTTTTGAAGACTTTGTCCTTTATAGACTCCCAGATGATTAATAAATACTTCCTGAATTGAATAATCACCTAAAAAAGAAAAGTCTGAAAAATCTATAATCAATCAACCAATCAACAAGCATTTATTAGGAACCACGAGGGATAAAAGATAGAAAGAAAGTTTTTGAGATTTATAATAGTTGTACTTTACCTACGACTTTAGAGATAGAATGGAGTAGTAGCACCAAGGCGACCTTTGGAGTCAGGAGTGTTCGGTGGGAATCTCACGTAAGATATTTATTGGATGACTGAATATGGGTGACTCTGTTTGTCATAGTCTCAGTTTGTAAAATTTCATTTCATTGTAAAATGAAGGTGACAAGGGGCTTAGTTTTTGGAAGAAGCTTTGTGTGCCAGATGAAACTCTGAGAAGCCTCTAAGCAGCCCCATGGCTTTGAAAACCCAGATGTTGGTGTGTCCCTCTCTGGTAACTATATGTATGTAATGGTCAGACAGTTGGATCTGTCTGTTGATCTATACATACTTATGTCAGACATTTGGAAGCATGTCTGTTGATTTTGACTTCTCTGTATTGTCTGAAGTTCAGGGTGCTGACTTTTCTCCCTGAACTAAGTGAATGATACATGTGATTGATTTTGTTGACCCCTCAAAAAAATGAAAGTGACAATCATCATATATGAACTGTGAGTTCCCATGAACCCCCAAACATTCTATCACTATAAGCAAACTAAGACTATGAAAGATGGAATTACTTATTTATGGTTAACATTCTATGATTATAAGGCATAGATGAGTTGCTGATATGCATTGGTGAAGGCAATTTCCACGCTGAGAGTTCCCTTTGCTGAAGAAATAACACTACCAGATAAAATGAAAACAACTCCTATCTGCCTCTGGGGTTGCATTTTTAAGTGCTCTGTAAACCTTTAAAGCACTATAGAAATAGGTATTAGGTATCATAAAGACCTGAGTTCAAATATCACCTCTGATATTAACTGGATAAGTCCTTTCACCTCTCTGAGAATATTTCTTCTTCTTTAAAATGAGGGCATTCGTGCCTGTTGTGCTAGCCTTACTATGTTGTTGTGAGACTCAAATAAGATAATGTATATAAAATCCATGGCCAACTTTAAATGTCATTTTTGTTGCTATTTCTATACTTGAAAATCTCTGTATTCATAAGATTATGCCATTTGGCTTCAGTAGGTTTTTCTGTTGAGTGTGGCCTTTGATTTTTGACAAGTTTCAAACATGAAAAAATCTGGGAATATCTCCTTTCTGAAGGCATTATATTTACTTTATTGCTTCAAAGATCTGAGATATCATCAAGGTAGGGATTCATCCATCATTGAAGAGAAAACTCTTCTCATGAGATGGTTTAATGGGTATCTAGGGCCAAGAAAGAAAAGAAAACTCACTACCTGCTGACCAGTCAGTCCTCTCTTAATTCATTTTGACTCACGTTTAGATTTCAGGCATCTCTGGGTCTCTACTTGAAGCCTTTCTGGACTGATACGGTCTGCTTGAACTTGCTTGCAGTGCACAAAGCATTTGAGAAACTAAAATCACCTCCTTATATCATTGAAGTTTCCAAGTAAAGTTCATGTAGAGGTGTGGTCATCTGGAGATGGACTTTCTTACCTTTATTTTTTCTAATTTCCAATATGTTGGGCTACATGATCATTGCATGTGTCCACAGGTTTGAAGCATGACTATTACCCAAGAAGGTCTACCAGTATTTGACCAAAGCACAGAGGGAAATGTAGATGAGGGAAGAGTCTTGATAAGGAGGAGGCCCTACAAAAAGAATGGTAAATTTCCCTTCAAGACATAGTTATTAGACAACAAAAATGCACCATGTCTTGCTGATGCCAAGATAAATATAACCTGAGTTTATCCTCTGGTTTTCAGGGGGAGAAAGGAAGATAAGTACATTAATATCTATAATTCAAAGAAGGGGGAAATTAAGAGCAAGGAAAAGAGTGAGCAAAGTGTTAAGAGACACATGAGAAGAGAGATATCACTTTTATCTGGAGGAGGCAGAGGAAAAGATGATTCTACCCACTATGCCATCTAGCTTTCTAGTAGTATTGTACTGACATGGTAGGCAGCTAGATTGTGCAGTAGCAAACTGGACCTAGAGTTAGGAAGACCTGAGTTCAAATTTGATTTTAGATAATCACGTTGTTGTGTAAACTGGAGTGAGTCACTTAACCACTTCCTGCCCTAGTTTCCTCATCTGTCAAACTGGAATAATAATAGCATCTATCTCCCAGGATTATTATGTGACTCAAAGGAGATAATATTTGTAAAGCACTATATAAACGCTTCCTGTTATTATCGCTGTTATTCTTGTGAGATATAATAATAGTAGTACTAAAGGTACAAAGGTGAAATTGAAATGGTACTTCAAGGAATCCATATTCTACTGGAGGGAAGGATACAATAATGACAAAGAAATATAATACAAGGTAGGAAATAGGGACAGAGGAAAAATCAGACAAAATGCTCTAGAAATATTTGAGTTTATCATTCATTTGTTAGACAAGGGGATTGTTAGACAATGGAAAGGCACAGAAGTTTTTTAATTAGAGAAATCATGTAATTGCAGTGATGTGAATGGTCTTCCCACCGAGGTGTGGAGGATAGATTGAAAAGGGAATATGATAAATACAGGGAGACCAGTTGGGAAGCTACTACAGTAGTCTACTGAGAAGAGCCAAGGAGCTGATCAATCAAGGCTGTGGCTGGAATGGAGGGGAAAGGCAGTACTGAGAGATGTTAGAGACAGAAAAAATAGAAGATGGTAATAAATTAACGATGTGTAGTGAAGTAGAGGGGGAAAGTAAAGAGTTCTTCCAATTAACCATGGGACAGAGAAGGCAATGTGCTTAAGATAAGCACATATATACGTTTGCTTAATAGTACTGCTTAACATGTACCAGACGTGCTTTTCAACTATTATCTCATTTGATATTGATGGTAACACTTGGAAGCAAGGTTTTATTATCACCATTTTACAGATGAGGAAACTGAGGCAAACAGAGGTTAAAGTAACTTGCCCTTGGTAACATAGCTAATGAATGTCAGAGTGTGGATTTGAACTTGGGTCTTCTTGTCTCTAGACCTAGAACTCTATCCACTGTACTGCCAGACTGCTAGCTGTTAAGACATATTGAATCTGAGTTGCCGTACAGATTGAGATTTCCAACGAACAATTTTTAAAAACATAGTTTCGGGGAGAGTTTTGCAGTGAATACATAAGTTTAAGTTATATACATAGGGGTACCCAATAATTATAATTGTTATTATATTATATTTAACATTTATAATAGCCAGCATGTATATAGTACTTATTTTGAATCAGATACTATGCTAATGCTTTACAACAAATCTCTGGCGAAGCCATGTAAGGGGGTGACATCGACAGTGAAGCAAATATAGAAGCAAGAATTTATAAAAGTCTTATTTTGTATCAGATACTGTGGTAGGTTCTTGGGTTACAATGGCAAAAATGAAACAGTCCTTCCTTTCAAGAAGCTTATTAGTCTTTCCATGGAGAAACTATAGTGACAGAAGTATAACCTCTGGAATAGCCACACTAACAAAGATGGAGCACTAGTAATCAAGACAGGCAAAGAGTGTGGAGATAAGTGCCAAGGGGGTCCAGGAGGAGAGAAGTCAACAGGGCCAAATGCCACAGAGGGGTCAAGAAGGATGAGAAGAGAAGGAAAGGTCTTTAGACTTAGTGAGAGAGTGGTCATTAGTGACCTTGGAGAGCTATTTTTATACAATCATAGGGGAAAAGGAGAGAAGGCATTGAGAAGTGTATTGTAAGAAAATGGATCAAACAAAAATAGAATGTTCTTTCGAGGAGTCTGGTAATGACTTGGGAGGAGAGAGAGGAAGATATTTCAAATGGCAGCAGAATCATGGGGGAGGGGTTGGTTGGTTGTGCTTTTTGGAAAGGGCAGACCTAAGTATGTTTTTTTTTTTTTTAAATGGAGAATAAGCCAGTAGAAAAGGGAAAAGTGAAGTTGCATGAGAGAATGAGAATCTTCAAATCTTCAGTCTTAGACTGGACTTTGGAAGTCATCTATTTTGTATGTATCTTGTACGTACATAATTATTCATATTGTGTCTCCTTCATTAGAATGTGAGTTTTTTAAGGATGAAAATTAATTCTTTCTACATTTCTTTGTATCATCAGCTCTTAGCAGAGTGGGTGCTACAGGGCAAACAACAGGGTAAATTAATTATTCTCACCCAGGATAGCATTCAATAGCATGTCTGCTTGAATACCATCGGGAATTGAGAACTCATCACAACTTAAGGCAGTCTACCTATCTCTTAACATAATCTTATTGTGAGTCAACATGTCTCCCTATATTTTCCATCCATTAGTCCTTGTTCTACCTTCTGGAATAATAAAATAATAAGAGCACAGAAAAACTCTCCTTCTTCCACAAGATGTGGAAACTGCTACTACGGCTTCTTGTAGCTCATCAAGAATGAACAGCTTTTGATTTGAAAATATATTTCCAGGTTCAGTCTTAAAATGAAGGAAGGATAGAGGTGCATGATTAGAAGATAGAAAAAGAAGCATATTCTGAGCATCTGAGTCTCTAAGTAGCTTTTTTCCCTTCTGGATTCTTTTTTATTTGAGAGGAGTGATAGATTACCTGTTGATTTCATCAGCAGCTAAGAACATGTATTTTTTTTCCAATTAGGGAAGATGAATAGTGCAGAAGACTCCTTTCAAAAGGAAAACAAACCATTACCAAGCTTCATTTTTTTAAAAAAATCTATATTATTATAATCATCATTGTTATTTTGTTCCAGACATCTGAATTCATTGGTGTGGAAACGTCATCTATGAGAACAGATCAAGAACTCATCTGTAACTTTCAATAGTTGCCTCGGACACTTGGGCACAGAAACTAGCATATGTCACATGAGCTAATATGTGTCAAAGAGGGGATTTGAACTCAGGTCTTCCTGATTCTGTGGTACACCCCCTATCCCCTATATTACACCACCTCTCACAGCAGCTGTTTAGTAAACGTTAAGCTTGCCCAAGGGCAAACAGCTAGGAAGTATAGGAGGCTGGAATTGAACTCAGATCCTCCCAGCTCTAAGCCCAGCACTCTATCCAATGTTCCAAGTACAACAGAAGTTACTGCTTAAAAGGACTTAAGTGAAAAAAGGCCTGATACATCTTTTACGAGGACAATGGCTACTGTGTTCTTATTGAATTATGTGATTTACAAGGACGCTATTTTGTGGGCCTCCTTTTGCAGCCAGTAGTAGCTCTGATGTATAGAATGAACCTAGTGTTAGCTTAGATTTCCTCTTTAGTTAGTTTTACACTCAGAAGATTGGGAACAAGGAGTGAAAGAGGCATTTTTAAGCTTAATATAGAAACAAACTTCTGAAAAGAAATGTCCAAAAACAAAACAGATTATCTCATGAAGTAGTGAGTTATTCATCATTGGAAGTCTCTGGAGATAGGACTAGATGACTATGGGTCTCATCTGTTTTAGAGGGGTTTCACATTCATCTAGTTTGTAGACTAGATGCCCCCTGAGGACCCTTCCACATTTGCATTCTGTGACTTTCCAGAAACTCAGCTGCTGCTACTTTGCCCAATAATCTGCAGAGCTTTTGCAACACTGATTATTGTCATTAAAATTTAACTCAGAACATATGACAGAGGCCAGTTTCCTATATTTAGCAATTTTCCAACAGGTATCACTAACCACCACTAACTACTTAGGGGCCACATATGGTCAAATTCCAGATTCCCAAATTGAGGATCAGATTTATAGGGATGAATTTTGACCCCCTGATAGCTGACGTTGTTTTAAGGGCAGAGCGTGGCAGGCCATGGGGCTACGGGAGGTGAGGCAGGTGCAGCAGCTGCTAGACCAGCAGTCCAGGGAATGCAAATAAAGCCTCCAGTGGAGCTCTCTGTACTAGGAGCCGGTAATGACTTTGAACTTTCCCATGAAAGGGAGTGGGGAAAGGAAGGAGCAAAGGGACAGAAAAAGAGGCCAGGAACATACAAGGCACAATTTCGCTCTAAAGATTTTGTATGTGTGTAGATATCTGTGTATGTATGTGTATGCATGTACACATATGTACGTATATAAACATGATGTCATACAATCTATTAAATATTCTATATCAGTATACATTTGTGTGTATAGGTGTAGATATTGTTTTCCCTAACAGAATCTAAACTTTTTGACATCAAGGAATTATCATTTTCTTTTTTTTTCTTTGCGTCCCTAGATCTTACACAATGCCAAGCACATAGGCAGATAATATGAGATTGTTCATTGATTAATTGTACCTATGCATTGAAAAGCATTCCCATTTCCTAGAAATCCATTGTCCACTGAGAACCAACCATGAGCATCCCACGGTTATACAATGAAGGAGAGAACATAATTTCAACCCCTCTCTATATGGCTATTGGAGACTTCAACATACAACTCGGAGCACTATCTCTGACGTTGCTCTCTGAGCTTTGAAGATGTTATAGGTCACCTATTGTACTCATGATTCTCCAACTGCTCTGGCTACCTGAACCTCCACCCTTGTGGGATTGATAAAGCAGAGTCAGCATTTTCCCTGCATTTATTTCTCTGGTGCCCAAATTCCCTGATATGTCTTTTAAGCAGAAAGTCTATAATTATCATGATTCATTTTCCTGGCATCCTCATGAGCCACTACAATAAAAGATATAATTTTTTCATATCTATAAAATATCTATAACTATCAAATTTGTTTACTCCTGAGTTCCCTGCTACTTAAATTACAATTATCCACTGTAGAGTTATTAATCTTTTCTATCTAATCCCACCTGAGTGCTGTGGAGCAGAAAGGAATGTGTGGTACGCAAATGAGAGTCTGTGAAATGCTACCAAATTAGGGAAAGCATTTGAATTATGTTCGATCTAGAGAGTACAAACAAAGCCTGAACTGAGGTGGAAAGCTCAGTCCACATTGCTGCTAGATTGCATTTGTTAAGGTAACTCAGATGCTTTCACATCGGAAACTCAAATTTACAAGTGTCCTCAGGTTTAAAGGCAATAGAAGGAAATAACTAAAAAAGGATAAATAACTGATTTTTTCAGATGTCCTTATTCATTGATAGTAAAATGTCTATCTTGAGTCTACTTGAGATGAGGTTTTTCATTAAACGTAAAGGGCATTCTGTAATAGGTCAGCCAACATCTTCTACGCTTAGTTGGGAGAAAGGAGTATTGGGAGCCATTGGGTGAGTGTGGCAAATCTATACATATGTTTATAGATATTGATGATATAGATAGATCTAGATATATAGTGCAGATATAGTTATATATATGTGGATATATAAAATACATGTACACATAGATGCACATACATACTCATGTATTTTATACATATATGTTCATATGTTCATGCATGTTATGCACATTTACCATTTGGTTTTGGTGTTGATGTTTAGATTATTGGAAATATAATTTGCTCTGTTGGCATCTTCTTATAATTCCTTTTTAAAGTTGTGATTTCTTTCTCCACCAGCAATGTCTATATATAGAAAAGGGAGATAAATTAGATGAAGTCATGATCATTTCTTTCCATTATCTCTTCAGTACCAGAGGCAAGAGTTCATTCATTCCATAGATTTCTCTTCTGCTTGTGTTTTGTTTAGCTTTAGTCAGCAGCGGAGGACTAAGGAATTCCGTAGTGCAAGTATTATGGTCTTTATCTCAACCACTTTCTTCCTTTTCTTGTCTGATATGGGAATCTCTGATGGCTAGATGTACAACTAATTTGGTATTCTCACTATGATACTGAGGTACACTACAGAGTGTTTCTGGATGCTGAATGAAACATCAGCAGCTGGCCCCTTAGCACCCTGAAAGAAACACAGAACCTCATGTACAGAAGAGATCTGATTACCATCTGGTTCGATCTGCACCTAAATAGGAATCCCCTCTAAGACTTTCCCAACCATTCATCCAAGCTTTACTTGGAGAGCTTCTAGTGAAGGTGAACTCATTATTTTCTAGGTGGCTCAATCCAGCTGAAGTCTTCCTCTTTGCAACTTCTACTCATTACTTCTACCCTCTGAGACCAAACAGAATAAGGTTATGTCCCTTCCCAAGTGACAGTTTTCTAAATACTTGAACACTGTTATGAATTCTATAAAAAGTTATAACTTTTCTTCTCCAAACTAGGCATCTCCAGTTGCTTCATCAAATCATGGCATAATTTCTAGTCTTCTTACCATCCTATTGGTGTTCTTCTGGGTTATAAGTATATCCATTGCTTTCCTAAAATGCAGTGACCAGAGCTGATCACAATAGTCCAGAAGTGGTCTGATTGGTACCAAGTATAATGGAACTATCCCTTTTTTGTGTCTTTGCTCATCACTCTGCTTCTCTTAATTAAGCCTGTGTTCAGATTTGCTTTTTTGCCTGAAAATATGATTTAATATTGTTTCACAAACATTTCATATATACTGAACTAAACTTGCCTCACAAAACTCTGGTCTGGGACTTATACTTTTCATATCCTTAGTCAGTCAGTCAATAAAAATCTATTTAGAGTGTAGAACATGTCAAACACTGTCAAGCACTGGAGATGCAAAGAAAGGAGAGAGAAAGAGAGGGAGGAGAGAGAGACAGAGAGACAGAAAGAGAGAGAGAGAGACAGAAAGACAGAGAGAGAGAAAGAGAGAGAGAGAGAGAATTGGCAATAATCAACGGGGGGTGGACAACATTACAATTAAGGGAGAGCAGGAAATGCTTCATTTAGTAACAGATTTTAGCTGGGACCTGAAGAAGCCAGGAAAGAGAGAAAAAGAAGAATATTATGTGCAAGGGAGGCAGTCAGTGAAGATACCCAGTCAGAAGATGGGGTTTCTTCTTCAAACAATAGCAAGCAGGACTGTATCATGAACTGAAAAGTAAATGTAAGGTTAGGGAATAACCTGTATGTAAGGTGGAAAGATGGGACAGAACAGGTTATAAAGTGGTTTGTTTTGCTTTGTTTTGTTTTTAGTTAATTTATTTTTAGTTTTCAACATTCACACCCACAAGATTTTGAGTTCTAAATGTTTTCCCCGTCTCTCCCCTCCACGCACCCTAAGACATGTGCATTCCAATTACCCCTTCCCCTAATCTGCCCTCCATTCTATCATACCTCTCCCTTCTCTCATCCCCTTCCCCTCTATTTTTTTGTAGGGCAAGGTATATTTCTATACCCCATTGCCTGTATGTCTTATTTCCCAGTTGCATGTAAAAACAATTTTTAACATTCATTTTAAAAACTTTGACTTCCAGCATCTCTCCTTTCTTCCCTTCCCTCCCATCATCATTGAGAAGGCAAGCAATTTGATATAGTTATACATGTCATCATGCAAAACACTTTCATAATAGCCATGATGTAAAAGACCGACTATATTTCCCTCCATCTTATCCTGCCCCCCCATTTATTCTCTTTTCTCTTTTGACCATGTCACTCCTCAAAAGTATTTACTTTCATTTACCCCCTCCTCCCATTTGCCCTCCCTTCTGTCATCCCTCCCACCCTCGCTTATCCCTTTCTCCCCTACTTTCCTGTAATGTGACAGATTTTCATACCAAATTGAGTGTGCATGTTATCCCTCCTTAAGCCAAATCCAACGAGAGGAAGGTTCACTCTTTCCCTCTCACCTACTCCCTCTTCCCCTTCATTGAAAAACTTTTTCTTGCCTCTTTAATGTGAGAGATAACTTACCCTATTCTATTTCTCCCTTTCTCCTTCTCCCAATATATTCTTCTCTCACCACTTAATTTTACTTTTTTTTGATATCACCTCTTTATATTTAGCTCACCCTGTGCCCTCTGTCTATATGTCTACTACCCTCTGTCTACTACCCTAATACTGAGAAAAATCTCAAGAGTTATAAACATTATCTTTTCATGTAGGAATGTAAACAGTTCAACTTTAGTAACTCCCTTATCATTTTTCTTTCCTGTTTACCTTTTCATGCTTCTCTTGATTCTTGTGTTTGAAAGTCAAATTTTCTATTCAGCACAATTTTTTTCATCAAGAATGCTTCAAAGTCCTGTATTTCACTGAATGACCATTTTTCCTCTGAAATATTATACTCAGTTTTGCTGGGTAAGTGATTCTTGGTTTTAATCCAAGCTCCTTTGATCTCTGGAACATCATATTCCAAGCCCTCCAATCTCTTAATGTAGAAGCTGCTAGATCTTGTGTTATCATGATTGTGTTTCCACAATACCTGATCTGTTTCTTTCTGACTGCTTGAAATATTTTCCCCTTGACCTGGGAGCTCTGGAATTTGGCTACAATATTCCTAGGAGTTTTTCTTTTGGGATCTCTTTCAGGAGGTGATTGGTGGATTCTTTCGATATCTATTTTACCCTCTGTTTCTAGAATATCAGGGCAGTTTTCCTTGATAATTTCTTGGAAGATGATGTCTAGGCTTTTTTTTTTTATCATGGTTTTCAGGTAGTCCAATAATTTTTAAATTGTCTCTCCTGGATCTGTTTTCCCCATCAATTGTTTTTCCAATGAGATATTTCACATTGTCTGCTATTTTTTTCATTCCTTTGGTTTTGTTTTATCATTTCTTGATTTTTCATAAAGGCATTAGCTTCTATCTGCTTCATTCTAATCTTTAAGGCATTATTTTCTTCAGTGAGATTTTGGACCTCTTTTTCCATCTGACCAATTCTGCTTTTTAATGCATTCTTCTCCTCATTGGCTTTTTAGATCTCTTTTGCTATTTGGGCTAGTCTATTTTTAAGATTTTATTCCCTTTTTTAAAAAATTAATTAATTTGTTTTCAATTTTCAGCCATCACTTCCATAAGTTTTACATTTTCTCCTCCCCCTCCCTCTTCGAGATAGCATGCAATCTTATATGGGTTCTACACATACATTCTTATTAAACACATTTTCACTTTGCCATGTTACACAGAGGAATTAAAATGAATGGGAGAAACCATGAGAAAAAACAAAATAAAACATAACACAAGGGAAAAGAGTCTGCTTCATTCTGTGTCCCAATTCCATAGTTCTTTCTCTGGATGTGAATAGCATTCTGCCTCAAGAATCCTTTGGGAATGTTTTAGGTCCTTGCCTGCGAAAGGCTAAGTCTATCAGAAATAGTCCTCACAAACTGTGGCTGTTACTGTGTATACTGTTCTGGTTCTGCTCATTTCACTCAGCATCAGTTCATATAAGTCTTTCCAGGCCTTTCTGAAGTCTTCCTGTTCATCATTTCTTATAGTACAATAGTATTCCAATTACATTCATATACCATAACTTGTTCATCCATTCCCTCAATTTCCAGTTCTTGGCCACTACAAAGATAGCTGCTATAAATATTTTTGTGTATGTGGGACCTTTTCCCTTTTTTATGATCTCTTTGGGATACAGTCCTAGAAGCGATACTGCTGGGTCAAAGGATATGTACATTTTTGTAGCCCTTTGGACCTAGCTCCAAATTGCTCTCCAAATTAAGATGTTATTTTCTTCAGTATTTTTGTGTCCCCTTTAGCAAGCAGTTGACTCATTTTTCATTTTCTTGCATCATTCTCATTTCGCATTCCAATTTTTGCTCTACTTCTCTTACTTGATTTTCAAAATCCTTTTTGAGCTCTTCCATGGCCTGAGACCAATTCATATTTTTCTTGGAGGCTTTGGTTGAAGGAGCTTTGATTTTGTTGTCTTCTTTTGATTGTATATTTTTGGTTTTCCTTGTCATCAAAGTAAGATTCTATAGTCTGGTTCTTTTTCCAGTTTTTGCTCATTTCCCTAGCCATGTACTTGACTTTTGAACTATTTGTTAAGGTAGTTCTCTGCTTCCAGTGGGAATGGGGGTATACTGTCAGCTGCTTGATACCTCCCCCCACAATCTGTGAGCATAGAGCTCCAGAAACAGTTGCTGCTGCCCCTGCTGTTGCTGATGCTGTCACTGCTGGCTCCTCCACCCCACTGCCATCCTGGTTCTGGGGCAGACCACTCTACTCTCTCATACAGGTCAGACAGGTTTTTTCTACTGACCTTCCAAATTGTCCTTGACATTTTGGAGTCTTGAAGTTTGAAAGCCACCACAGGTACCCAAGATTCAGTCCCCTTTCAATTGGCTCAGGTCCTATCTGTGCAGGTATGTCCCAGGCTAGACTGGGCTCTGCTCCCAGCATGGCACAATAGATGCTTCCCAGTGACGTTCCAGCCTGTCTTGGGCTGGAGGTTTGCTTCACTCCATCATTCTCTGGGTTCTGCAGCTCCAGAATTTGTTTAGAGTCATTTTTACAGTTATCTAGCTGGGCTTAGGAGGAGAGCACTAGTAAGTCTCTGCTTCTATTCTGCCATCTTGTCTCTACCCCCATCTCCATAAAGTGTTTTGAATGTCAAACAAACAATATTTTGGAAAAGTGAAGGAAAAGACAAGTTTCAGTTTTTGCTTAAAAGAGAGCAAAATTCAAATAGCAGCAAGTCTCAAGGCAGACTTTTTAAATCTTCAATTCTAATCTTTCACAAATAATCCCTGCCTAACAAAGTAGGTTAGGTGACTAATACAGCCAGAAAATTTTCATTGGCATTCCATGCTTTGTGTTTTAGTAAAAACCAATTGAGTTCTGTGATTGGAAGGGAGGAAGAAATGAAGGATAGACTAGAAAACTAAGCGACATTTTAATTTATGTTATAAATACCTCTGTAGGCCATCACCCAGTGGATGGATAATCTTACACATGTTCATTTTTATATCTGTTCTCATCTGATGACTGCTCTTAAGGGAGTAATATGTACTCTACTGTCCTAGAAACAGCTTATCAGTTTCCAATACTTCTTTGGAAAATGGTCTAGTCTTTGCTGATGCCAATCCATCAGTAAGCATTTATTAAGCATCTTCTATGCCAGAGACTCTGTTTGCTTCAGATGAAAAGACAAAAAGGAAACAGTCTTTGACCTCTATTGTAATTGAAGATATGAATACAAATTCTCCTATCCCTTGTTAAAAGTTACTGTCTAACTAATATTATTTGCTAATATTTAGCAAATAACAAGGTATGAAGAAGGAAAGGTTGAGTGTGGTAGTCTGGAACAACTAGAAATGTCATAAGAGATGGGAAAAGTCATAGGAGTACTGTGTGCCTCCTTTTGAAGCTTGCACTTAATGATGGGAAATACACCCCATTCTCCCCGTCTCCTCTCCCCCAGCCTAAGATATCTTTTTTTCCATTTCCAGGCCTAGAGGGACAAAGAGATAGGTCGATTTTATTGATTTCTCCACTTAAATTTATAATGGTTGTACCAAGTACCATTGTCATGGGATCATGCTTAAGTTGAAAACTGAACCTGCAAACAGTGCAATATAAAGTACTCTTAAATAATTTAAAAACTTGAAAATTATATAAAGTATTGTGAATGTGATGATCTTCAGCAGATGGATTATTTTTCTTCATACTGAAGTCTGTTAGTTTACCTCTCCTCAGGTCAGTGTGTGAAGGTAATATCAAAAGCAATGGGCAATCCATCAATTAGCAAATGCTAATTAAGTTCCTATTATATGCCAGGTACTGGGGTAGTAACCAGGGATACGAATTGCCAGGAGAGAGGTATCCATCAAAAAGTTATATTTCATGAAACAAAAGCAAATATTCATACGTCTTCAGTGATAGCCAGGATTTGAACTGGCCTTTAGAAATAAAGAATACCTTGACCCCAAACTTCCATGGTATTCTTAGAAAGAAAGCCAGGGGGACTAATATGTTATTCCCAGTTTACTTCTTTCCTTCACTAATAATTATTCCAACACTAGAAATAATAATTAATTCTCACAATTCTGAGTGAACCAGGATATGGTGAATGTCTGGAGCTTATGATAGCTTTGTGCTATCTGCTGGAAATGTTGGTCCATGACATAATGCCAAGGGAATCAAGCAAAAATATAGGACACTCAGAAACACAGAATCTCAGAGTTGGAAGTGACCTCAACAGTCTTCAAATCTAACTCATGCCTGACCAAGAAGCCCCTCTACTCCATACCTCAGCAGCGGTCATCCAGCCTTCATTTGTGACCTTCCTGTGAGGGGAATTCCTCCTCCCAAGGAAACAGTCTAATGAACTGCCTTTAGGGAATCTGAAATTGATTGAGACTGGGAAAGGTCAGGAGATCAATCTACAGGTCATACATATCATGTCAAGTGAAAGGGAAAGGAGAAGGTGCTCACTCATACGTACTTGGAAGGTCCACTTCTAGGGAAGGCCAACTTTGGATGAAATCGAAAGTCAGAGTACTTAGTCATTGATGTTGAAATACTTTCCCAAAAAGATATACTTAGGGAAATTATCATACCCCATGTATGTAAATGTGTTTCAGCGTACTACGTACTGATACTTTGGAGCTTAATCTATACAAAAGAGCAAGTTGAGAAAGGTTAGGACAGTATTTAGATGCTTATTCCATATGTATAATTGATTTCTTAAAAGGTTAAATACCTTTAGCATATATAAGAATCATTATGAATCCACCGTGAGTTCAGCATCATTTGGGCCTGCTTTGTTTTACCTCATTCTAAAGTAAATGTCATATTTCTTCTCTGGGAATAGAACTCTGGTGCTCAAGTAAGCATGTGTTTCCAAGCAGATATCAGTACAAAAGGAAGCCCCTATGTTTCCTAAATAAGGGACTATTCATACAGTCAGTACCCTGAACTTTATCAGGGGCTACCTGCAATGAAATTCCTCCTGGAAATGAAAGCTTTTATGGAGCAAAGACAATTGGTAGATTGAAATTTCAGAGCGGGTGGGAGAGTTCTGATAGTCGCCTTTTTAAAAGGTATCAGCAAAAGAGGTATCACCTGTCAAGAAACACCATAGTATGGTGGAAATAAAACTGACTGTGCAATAGGAAGGCTTGGGTTCTAATCCCATATCTGATGATTACTGTCCATGGAACTTATGCCAAGTCAGTTAATGTCTCTGGGCCTCAATTTCCTTCTTTGCATGTAAGAGGGTTAAATTGGATGGCTTCTGAGGTCCCTTCCAACACTAGAGCTATGATCTTAAGTCATTTAATCTCTCTGAAACTCAGTTTAACCTTTTGCAAAATGAGATGACCTCTAAGTTTCAGTTCCAGTCTGGAGCTCTGCTTTTAAGTCAATTAAACTCTTTGGAACTCAGTTTCCTCTTTTGCTAGATGATAGGGTTGGACTTGTTGGCCCCTGGGGTCCATTCCACTACTAGATCTCTGATCCAGGAATAATTAAAAACTCAAAAAAGTGCATTCTCTAATGGAAACAACATTGAAAAATGTATAAGTGTTTATATGTGTGTGTACATATATACACATATAGAAACACATGTATATCTACATTCATGTATAGAAATATATGTCTGAACATATGTGTGTGTATCTATGTATCTGTGTATATATACATATACACATGTGTGTATAATTTGTATACAGCCATTGAGAAAATGTGTTTTGCTTGACTGTGCATATATTTTATTAATTTTTTTTCCAATGGGGTAAGGGATAGGAAAAAAAAAGGACATTTCTTTTTTTTTTTAATAATGTGATGGTGCAAAAAAAAATCATGATGGTGTATAACAAATGCAGAATGTTCTATGCATTGTCACGTGAGGCCATTATACTCTTAGTCTGACTGAACTACTTTACTTTGTTACAAGATATTTCTCACAAGGTGGGAATCATTTACAAATGTTTGTAATCATAAATGTTTGTAAACAAAACAGATGAGTAATATGTTTAAAAAAGAAAATAAATCAATTCCATAGTGTCATAAAACAGTAGATATCACCTAGCTCAGCCTTTCCTTTTTATGCACATTCTTGGAATGATTTGGGTGGTGGACTACTTGAAGGCATGGGACACATTCCATAGCCTCACTGCTCAATTGTTTCATGATCTTAGAGCTGGATATTTGGACTCTGTGCTATTTTTATAATGCGTACCTCTAATTACAGCTGTTGTACCAAAATTCAGAGAAAAAAACCACTGTGGTTTGCTTATAAAGAATACTATAAGATGGGGGGACCTTTTGAATGGCTACGTATTATATTGGCACCAAAAAGGTGGGGAGACATTTTGAATGGCTACCAGTTATATTGACACTAATCCAGTCCAGAGCTCTTGGAGATGTTTCAGTCATTCATCAGTGAAGACTGAAATAACTTGGCTTTCTGAGTCACCAGGAGGGTATTTTGTGTTAGAATGACAGCTGCAGTCAGATGAAGGTAGGTCTGAATTTCCAAGGTAGCATTTTCCATGTGGTGAAAATTCAACACATCGTGTTAGTAGCTGGAAAAGCAAAGCAGTTCCAAGCATTTATTTTCAAGTTGTAGAGCTCAGAACCACACTAGCTGCCTTCTGGTCCTTTAGACTGAGTCACCAAGAAAATTATTAAAGAACAGAAGTTTAGAGCTAGAAGGAATCTTAAGTATCATTTAGTACAACCCACATCTAAAACAAACCCCCCACTAGAATACACTAGGCCAGTAGGCATCAGTCTGCTTAAAGACCTCCAGTTAGGAATACCACTATGTCCCAAGGCAGCTCATTCAATTTCAGAACAAGTATCATTGTTAGGAAGATTTCCCTTCCATTAGGTCCTAATGTGCTATTTCTGTAAATAAATTTCTATAATTTGCTACAATAAAATTTCCACAAATTGCTACTAATTCTGTCTTCTGAGGAGAAACAGCATAAGATAAATCCTGCTTCAGAGAGGATGGAGTTTTGGACACGAAGTTATGTGGAGAATCTGTGTTCAAATCCAGCTTCAAATGCTTACTATCTGTGTGATCTTAGGCTATCCACTTAACTTCCCTGTGCCTCAGTTCCCTCACCTGTAAAAGGAAAGAGAGTCAATGGTCTGCCTTGAGATTTGTCCCCTGTCACTACTTATTGAGAGGAAGTTGTCTCATCTGGCAAGTGCATCGGAAAGTACTCTGCATCGAGTGGCAGAGGTCCTTTAATATTTATGACCTCGGTAAAGGAATTGTACCTCTCTGGCCTTAGTTTCCTCATCTGAAAATGATGGCACTGGACTAGATGGCCTCTGAAGTTCCTTCCCACCTTTTCAGCTTCCTTTTTTCTGTCATTTTCCCCATCAAAATGTAAGTTTCTTGAGACCAGGTGCTGTCTTTATTAAATGCTTAATAAATGCATATTGACAGACTCACTAAATCTGTGAACCTGAGACTGACCATAGTATAGTCAGTGGCTTCGGACTGAATCCAAACTCCGTTAGGAGATTTGTTCTGTGAAGTTTGGATTCAGTCAAAAGGCTACAACTGAGGACTTAAAGGGTCACATATGGCCTCGAGCTGCAGGTTTGCCACCCCTGGATTATACAATCTTCTACATCAATTGCCGTAGGGAAAAGACTCCCTTTTCTTCCCAGTCCTCAAGTATCATAATCTCTGGGGGAAGGGAATATCTTTTCTTCTTTCTTACTTTCTTGGTGTGTTCTTTACCAGAGTGAGCCATGTCCCAAGAAAGAGAGGGCCCTAGTGGAAAGGTCAATGAATGAAAAACACTAATGACTGAGATGTTAGCCTTCTTCCATGTCACCCATACCAGCCACTAAACTAGAATTTCTTTCACCATCTTACCTCTAATGAGATAATATTCATAAGGCAATTTAGATGCATATTTGCGATTGTTATAAACACCACCACCACCACCACCACCACCACCACCATCATCATCATGATCATCTCTTGTCTCTGTACTCCTGGGCCAGGACAAGGATGGAGTGGGAAAGACATGTGATTGTCCAGACTTGTCCCAAATACAAATTTATCAAGGAATAGTAAGTAAGATGTTGGACAGAGTCAAGAAAACTTGAGTTTAAATCTTGCCTCAAACACTTACTACCTGGGTGACCCTGGGTAAATCACTTAAGTCCTCTCTCAGGTTCAGTTTCTTCAACCACAAAATAGAGATAATAATACCACCTACCTTTCAAGGTTCCTGTCAGGATGAAATGAAATAATATTATGTCAAGTGATTCACAAACCTTAAAATGCTCTGTAAATGTTAGCTACCATTATTATTGTGTAGTTATTGGAGACCACCACTAATCCAGAGGTGTCAAATGTTGGGCTGCACACAGCCCTCCTAAGTACACTCCTAAGTACAGTCCAAACTTGTTTAAAATATAACTATGAAATGAATAAAAATCAATAAAATATAGATAACATTAGTTATTATTAGTTTGTGGTTTTCCAAAATATTGTGCAACCCCCAAGGATTCTTATCTATGATTCAGTAGTCTGGATTTCTGAGTTTGACCTTGCCAATGTAATGTTCTATACCTTCCCATGCCCCAATGAAAAAATCTCTTCTACAATATAAGACAATTAGACATTGTTTCTCTACTTATACTCATCCAGTGATGGGGACCTCACTAATTTATGAAACCATCAATCATATTTCCAGGTTTAATTGTTAGAAAATGATTCATTATATCAATTTGAAATCGACCCTTAGCTTCTGCTTCTTGGTCAGAGTTCTACCCTCTGATGCAACAATAGCCAATCCCTCAACCATGGAGTAAATCTTCAAATTTCTTGTCCTCTCTGACAGTTCTTTTTTATGTAAACATTCAGCAGTTCTTTCAATAATTACTTATGTACAGTGAGTACCGTTTAGCCAGTATACCCCTCACCATTCTGTTGCCTAGGGGAGCTAAAATGTACCACCCCCATTTGATGCTAATCTGATCTTTGAAGAGGATAGACTGCTGCTTCTTCCCTTCCTCTGGAAACCATACTTCTTTTAATACATTTGCAATTTGCTTCAGTTTTGGAGTGGATATATCCACTCTTACTCATAGTGCAGTCATTGAAAATCTTTAACCTTTTTTCCTATGAACTGCTATTAAGTTGGATCTTTCCCGTACTATGCTTGTACAATTGATTTTCTAAAACATAATGTGGAACCTAAATGCAGAATTTTACCTTTATCCTTGAAAAGCTGTATCTTATTAATTTATGCTGTCCAAATTCAAGGAGGAGTCTGTCAAATGTGGCAGTTCCTTTATTAATCTCATGTTGAGTCCTTAGAATTTACCATGGCGACCAAATTTTCTGTTCTCTTCCTTCCTTTTGTCTCTACCCCACTTTCCTTCTCCCTCCACTCCCCTCTTCCTTTCACCCCTCCCTCTCCATCTCTCTCCTTTCTCTTCCTCCTCCTTGTCCCAACAAAACCTCCAGTTTCCTCTTCTTTCATTGAATGACCTTGATTAATGTTCCCTGTAGCCTAGGCCATATGCCCAATGAAATGCAATACGTAAAGTAGATGTTTAATATATTTGTTAGATTGGACATTCCCTCTGTTCCAACCTACATTTCCAGTACATCATTCATTACTCTTCTTCCTGTACTTTATTGGCCAAGTCAACTCTCTCGAGGATATCTCACACCTACACACACACACACACACATACACACACACACACACACACACACTCACACACATACTCACACACACACACGCACACTCACACACACATTCTTCCATCCCATTATCTTTGCATAGGTTGTCATCACTGCCTTCTGTGCTCTCCTTCTCCCTACCCTTGCCTCTTAAAATTCTCGGTTTCTTCCTTAGTTCTGCTCAGATACTGTCTTCTAAACAAACTTTTTCTGATCATCCAAATTCTGCTTCCTCCCCCACTGAGCTGACCTCATAGTTATTGTTTTTACTTATTTGGATTATGCTTAAAATGTACATATTGTCTCCTAATATAATGTGTAAATTTATTTAAGGCAAGGACTTTTTATTTTTTACCTTTCTATTGAGTACCTAGCAAAATGCATGGCACAAAGTAAGTACTTAATTAACAATTTTTCTATTGATTCCTCCAATTGGATTGGATGTTCCCTCTGCTTTCATCTAACTGGTCTTCGCCTTTCACCTTGTCATCCTCAGCACCCGGCTTTTGCTCTTCTTGTTGCTGTCATCACCTTTCCAACTTCTTGGTATCTAAATTAATCTTATGTTCCCTTCCTGACCATCTCCTCACCATTCCCTCCCCCAATATGAGTACCTTCCTCCGTCTCCCCATCCCTTTCCAACACACCTTTATACTTGGTCTTCCCACATTGAGTGTAATCTCCTTGAGTTCAGGGACTGTCTTGCTTGTTTATATTTCAATCCTTAGTGTTTAGCACAGTACCTGGTACATACTGTCTAATACAGACTCAAATTCCATTCCATTGGAGCACAGTGGAATACAAGATAGGTCAAGATTTCTCCAAAGACATTCGGAGGTTGAAGAGCTAGACCTGTCCCAGCAATACAAATAGCTCTGTGACAGCCAAGCCAAGACCACTCCCAACCTGCTGCTGAAGAGTGGGTTAATGGTTTAAATGACACACACACTCACACACACACACACACGCACGCACACACATTATGCCATCCTTAGGGTAAACACAAGCATTGAAGTCTTGAAAATTTACTTCTTTACATAGACGCAAAGCATATTACTTCCCTAGTTAGTGAAGAGACTCAGATAGAATGGGATTTACTATTTCACATAGGTCATAATTCATACCCTAACTATAAATTCTTTTTCACAATGGAATCCTCCTTCTGCTCCTAAATCCTTGCATTGTATATTTCCATAATGTTCTCCATATAGCTAACCTCTAGCAATGTTTAAAATCTCACTTTAAATACCATTCCTCCATGAAGCCTCTCTCTATTTTGATTTCTCCAATGATTTCTCCTTTCCCTAAACTACAGCTTTTTCTTTCTTTCTTTCTTCCTTTCTTTCTTCCTTTCTTTCTTTCTTTTTCTTTCTTTCTTTCTCTCTCCCTTCCTTCCTTCTTCCTTCCTTCCTTCCTTCCTTCTTCCTTCCTTCTTTCATTTCTTTCTTTTCTTTCTTCCTTCCTCCCTCCCTCCCCCACACCCCTCTCCTGTAATTTCATTTGTGAAGAGAGTTCCAGTGAGAAAACTCCCAGTCCCACCATGATAGACTGACCATACATTGCTTATTTCTTAATCAGACATTACTATGATTGCTCTGTGACCATTTGTGTATGTTAGTCTTTTCTCTTCAATGACCTTGTAAGCTCCTTGAGGGCAGAGACTATCTTATATGTGTATCACCGACAGTGCCTACCATAGCCCCAATAGAAGGTGAAAGATGCATATGATTTGAAGAGAAACCAAAGCATAAACATGTAGACTGTCTAAGAGGCAGTGGCATTTGGTAGATAGGACTGGACTTGAAGCCAGAAGACATCAGTTCAAATCTGTCTCTGACACTTCAACTTGATTCAGCAAAAATGTGTTGAATGACTACTGTGCGTCAGATGGGCAACTAGGTGGTGCAGTGGAGACAGTAGCAACCCTGTAGCTCAGGAGTACCTGAGTTCGCAGCTGGCCCCAAACATTTGCTAGCCATGTGACCCTGGGTAAGTCGTTTAACCCAGTTTGCCTCAGTTCCTCATCGGTAAAGTGAAATGGAGAACAAAGTAGTAAACCATTTTCTTTGCCAAGAACCTCAAATGGGGTCACAAAGAGTCAGACATGACTGAAATGGCTCAACAACTAGAAATGTGTCAGACACTATCCTAGATGGAGATACAAGGACAAGAATGGAAAAGGCCCCTGCTTTCAGGTTCATATGCTACTTGGAGAGCTCCAAATGCCCTTCTTTTTAACTTTCAACTCCTCGCCTTTTGCCTTCCTTCAAGTCTAGCACAAATCCCACCTTCTGCAGGAGCTGTTTCCCAATCATTTTCTTCTCCCCAAGGCCTTCCTCCAAAATTAGCTTTAATCTATAATGTTTATGCATAGTTATATGCATAGTTATATGCACATATGCATATAACTTTATATGCATAGTTATCCTGCATGTCCTCTGCTCCATTCAAACATGAGCTCTTTAAGGGGAGGGGCTATTTTTGCCTTTCTTTGTATCCTCACACCTTAGCACAGTGCCTGGCACATAATCAACACCTGATTAATGCTTGTTGACCAGTTGACTGAGGCAAGTGAAAGCATGTATCCAGATAAGTCAATATGAGTAATAACTAGGGGAAAAAAACAGAGCCCTAACTCTTTGGAGGGGTGGAATGTCTGGAAGGTTCTTATCTAGGGATGGGCACTTGAGTTAACTGTTGAATAAAGCTAGACATTTCAAGAGGTGACGTTTTCTGGAAGCATGATCTTGGGCAAGTAAGTGAATATCTCTAAGCAGCCACTTCCACAACTATAAATGAGGATAATAATATCCAGGATTCTTGTACAGATGAAAGGAGATAATGCATGTGAAGTTCTTTGCAGACTTTAATAAAACACTATGTAAATTTCAGCTATTAGTATCATTTCCTTCGAGATTCCCTTCCATTTGCCCTGGTGATTTCTTCTATGTACAGTTATAGACATTATGTTCCCTCTATTAGAATGTGAGCTCCTTGAGAACAGGATTCTTGTTTTTTTCTTTCTTTCTATTTCCAGTGCTTAGTGCATTGCTGGTACATAATAAATCCATAACAAATGTTTATTGAGTGACAAATTATAAATATGTATACAATTATGGGTACATTAAATGGCTTTGTCTTTACCTCTATTTTTGTTTGCTATTTTGTTTATAGGTCTGCTGGGTGCCAGTTTTCTATATGTTCTCTTGGAAACATTATGATCTTGGCCAGTTTTTAACTCGTCTCCTCTTTGTGTCGTTCCACAGACAGTAATTTCATCCTCGCCAACGCCCAGGTGGCCAAGGGTTTCCCCATCGTGTATTGTTCCGATGGCTTCTGTGAGCTGGCTGGATTTGCCCGCACAGAGGTCATGCAGAAGAGCTGTAGCTGTAAATTTCTGTTTGGTGGGGAGACAAACGAGCAGTTGACACTCCAGATAGAAAAATCACTGGAAGAAAAGACAGAATTCAAAGGAGAAATTATGTTCTACAAGAAGAACGGTGAGTGTTTTCTTTTTTTTTAAAATCAGCACCAGATTTATGGTGTCTGTTGGAGAACATCAACATCATTCAGCTAGATAATTACTCTGTAAGCCCCTCCAAGCTGACTAATGTTTCCTATAATGCCTGGAAATGAAATAAAATGGGCTAGAGGCTAATCTCTTCTGACTCTTAGCAAAGTGTATAGAGGATAATCTGCCTGGAAATTTTACAGAAAACTTATAGCTATTAATATAAGCTCTTACTCTTCAGTCCTCCTTTGGTGTCTGTTTGGGGGGATAGAGATAATCAAGAATTCTTAAAGGTTATGCTAATAGACAGCATGTAATGCTAGATCCTGACAAATTGGTATGGGACAGAAATAGTTGGTATCTAAACACCTCTAAGAACTGAAAACTTCTTAGAATATTTTTTTTCTTCCAAGACATTTCCCTCCAATACCACATTATCAGGTGGAGGTGACCCTGAATTATCTAAGCTTATGATAGTGACAGTAACTTCTAGTATATCTTCTTAAAATGGAAGCATTTTTGAGCCTGGGCTCAGTGACATTGAGTCTGCTGCCCAAGGACCAACCTCATTAACTTTGAAGAGACCTATTCAGTTGATTTTCCTAAATATCTTCCCTCCTTACTTTCAGTGACTAGTCATGTGTATTTGTTCAACTATAAGGGTACTATTTAACCTGCTATAGCAAATTTTTAAAAAATCTCCATTCAATTCAACAAGCAATTTCAATGGTAGCACATGTGAGTAAGGCACTCTGCTAAAGTCTAGGTTTATAAAAATAAACACAGAGGATAACATAAAAACAAAAGATAAAATATGCATACAGATTATTTTGGAGAAAATAGCACTGACACCTGAGGAGAATTAAAATGTAAAAAGTCTTACATAAGAACAGGAAACTGAGATAAACATGGAAGGCAGATAGGAATTCCTAAAGGCCGAGTTGATGATGGGGGAGCATTCCAAGCCTGTAGGACAGACATTTGCACATGACCATGCCTTTTCCTGGAGGCAGGGGAGGCAGTGTCAAGATCAAAAAAGGTCAGCTTCATTGGAGTATAGATTGTCAGAGTGAGGGTAAGTCTGGAAGGAATTGCTATTTTAAATCTAGAGGCCACATGCAACTGCTAACGACTCTTGAACAAGGAAGTGATGTGGTCAGACCAAAATTTTAGGAAAGTAATTTTGTCACCTGTGTGGAAGGTAAGTCACTGAAAGTTAGGAGATTAGTTAGGAGGGTGTTACAGTAGTCTAGGCAAGAGATGAGAGCCCTAACTACAGTATTGGCTGTGAAAGTAGGGAGAAATAATATAGATATAGAGTTATCAGAATGAACTTGACTTGGCAACCAGTGGGACATGATCGGGGTAGGGAAAAGTGAAGGAGATTGAATTGAAGAAAACACTGAGATTGCTAAACTGGGTGATTGTAAGCATGGAAATGGGTAAGTTAGGATGAGGAGTGATTTGTGGGGAAAAGAAAAGGGAACCCTTTATTCTATCAATTCTGGTATCTTGGTATTCACTGCACTCAAGTAGCAAATCATCAGACCAACCCATGGTATCCAGACATCCCATTCAAAAATAAATGTTTATGGCACAGTTAAACCTCCAGGGTACTAAAATTATGTGATAACTTCAAGTAGGTTTTGAAATGATAGTCAAAGCCCTGCCTAGTTTTAGGTGTAAAGGTCTTCTCTTACTGTATGGAGAAACTCTTTCCATACTGATCTCTTTGTTCATGGGGGAATTTCCAGGGACAATTCATTTTCAGGATATGATGAATCTAGTGTTTTCTGTCATACTGAAACTAGTATTGAGTAGTTGTGAAATTTTCTTTTTGAAGACTTCAGTTTGTTGTTATAATGAATTATTGTGCAATTTGAGTTTTTATGGTTCTGAACACAGAATAGATGACAATACCCATTCATGAATAAAATCATCCATTCATTAACTCATTCATTTATTCATAGGATCTTTGTGTGTGGAGATTTTAATTCTCTAGGTTTCTTGATTATTTGAGATATGAGTATTGCCTTGAACAAAGCAGATAACATCCATGATTGAAATAACTCATTCATTTCTGATTTCAATTCTCTGAGATGACTGGTTACTCTAAGATCTGTGTATTTATTGTCCTGGACGCAGAGTAGATAATACCACCTATCCATGAATGAAAGTATTTCATTCATTCATTCAACATTCAACATTTGTTATTATGCACCTACTACTGTGGATATAAAAAAGTGAAACTTTCTGTACCCTCAAGATGCTTACATTCTTTTGGAATTCATAAATAATAATGGGAAAAATTCCTTGGATTTAGACTCTTTAGCATAATTTCTTTGGAGGGGAGGCATCAGTTTCTTATCCTTCATTTTTCTATCTCCCCTAAAAATTTGTGATTTGGGATGGGAACATAGGTTACCTCCACAAGTAGCTAAGAAAAATGCAGATATAATTTGAAATTTGATAGCCAAATAAAGATAATACCAAAGTCACTTTACTCTCTAAAAATCTTCCTCTAATATCACATTATAAGGTGGAAGTGACCCTGAATTATCTAAGATTATATTAGTGAGTCACAATAAGCTTGTGAGTCTGGGCCTGGTGATACTGAGTTTGCTGTCTAAGGACCAAACCCACTAATTTTGAAGAGACCTATATTCAGGTGCTAAATAAGCTGATAAGCTTTTATTTGGGTAGGTAATTGGCACAGTGGATATAGTGCCAGTCTTGGAAGACCAAGGTTCAAATCCAGCCTCAGACATTTATTAGCTGTATAATCCTGGGTAAGTCATTTCCCCCCATTCACCTCAGTTTCCTCACCTGTAAAATGAGCTAGCGAAGGAAATGGTAAACTACTCCAACATCCCAAATGGGGTCACAAAAAGTTAGACATGACTGAAACAACTGAACAACAATAAGCTTTTGTCTCTTCAGTAGTTCAGAGGCTGCAATCTACCTCCCTGGAGGGAGTATCCACTCCCATGATACACAAAGATGATGACAACTTAAAAAATGCTAGCTTGGGATTTCAGTAATTAAGCTCCTAACAGATATAGTAAAAATGCTCACATTCATGTTGAGTTGTACTTAATGGGGCATATACAATAAAATTTGTTAGAAGTGAACCCATCTAACAAGCCCCCAGCAGTGAGAAACACGCTCCCCTTAAACAAGGAAGGAATAATGCCTGTTGTGAAATCAGGAAAGCTTTTATTAATCTTTACGTCCACTCCCCCAGAATGGACGGGTAACCTCACCAGTAAGGTTACAGGAAGACTACAACACATGCAGAAAGATGGGGTTTCTTATACTGTTTTCCTAACTTTGGATCTCCCGCAATACCATCCCCTGGCCATGTGACTCCATGTTCTCCTCTCTGATAGGCCCTTCCTCACACAGCTCCTTGGACCAGCGTATTAGTTTCTAACCTCTAACCTGTCCATGCTAGGCCACAACCCCTATCACCTAGGAGTGTGGACAACAGAACTTTCTTCCCACAAATTTAACTAATTTCTTTATGAAGTACAAATTAAGTGCGAGGCATCATGCTGGGTATTATGGAAGAAATACCCTGTGTTGTCAAGATTTTTCTGAGAAGAGGAGGAAATAACATACCAGATAAACAGAACACAGGAACCCAAGGACCTGTGTTCCAAACCTACCTCTGATACTACCTATGTGACCTTGGGCAAATTATTTAAGCTTCCTAGTCCTTAGATATTTCTTCCATAAAATGAGGATTTTACACTAGACAGCCCCTGAGGTCCTTTCCTATTTGAGATCTGTGATCCTACATTAACAGATGAATAAATTCAAATAGTGTACAAAGCAGTTATGAAAGGGGAAGGCACAGCACAAACAAATGGGAAAATCAGAAAGGTTTCTTGCAAGAGGTGACCCTAAAACTGAGCCTTGAGAGAAGAGGGAGAAGGAATTTAGATGGCATCTACTATGTGCCAGATGTTGTGCTGAGGGAGAAAGAGATTTCAAGAAGTGTGAGAAGAGAAATGAGAGCTCACATTCAAATTCAGAATCCCAGAATTTGAGAGTCTATCTAGTCTCACTCATATACAACAGGAACCCTCATTATTCTGTACCTGACAGATGTACAATATCCAACCTTTGATAACCTTGGGAGTTGGAGAGAAGGGGTGGAAATTCACCATTTCTCAAGGCAGCTTATTCCACTTTTGCTGAGTTTGAATTATTGGGAAATTTTTCTTACATCAGTCTTAAATTTGCAAGTCCCACCTATTTTTTTCTTGTTCTGTCCTTGAGGAGTAGACAGAACTAGTCTAATACCTTCTCCATCTGAAAGCCCTTCATACACTTGAATAAAGCTGTCATGTTGCCCCCTGAGGATTCTCTTCTCCAGATTAAACATTCCCATTTCCTTTCATTGGTTCTTATATGTCATGGACTCAAGGTACTTCTATATCATTGTGGCTCTCCTCTGGATACTTTTCAATGGCCTCCTTCTACTCTGATTCCCAGAGCTAAACACAATTCCTCAGATGCCATCCAATGAGGGTGGAGTAGATTATTGTCCTATTCCTGAAAGCTATGTCTCTCTTAATGTAGTCCAGGAGCCCATTAGTTCTTTATTCACATGTTGAATATGCATTTGATACAAACCCCAGGTCATTTTTCATAACTCCACATCTTCACCATGCTATATAGTAAACACTAAACCTATGAACATATATACATATGAAAGTGATTTTTAGAAAAAATGTGCAAGCCTTTACATTTATTCCTACTCAGTTATAGCTTGTAAGACTCAGCTCAGTGCTGGAGCTTTTCAAAGACCTTTGGGACCCTGACTCTGTCACCCAGTGTGTCAGTTACCACTCTCAGCAGGATGTCAGCCATAAACTCAGGTCTTCTGACTCCAAACCCAGCACCCTTTCAATGCATGTCATCTAGATGGTGGGAAAAACAGGTAGAAGACTCTTGCAGGGAGTGATTCAGGGGCATAGTAAAGAGGGTGTTTCCTTTGTGAAATAGCATTTGGCATGGCATACCTTTGAAGGGAGGGATCAATTTTCAGTATACACACTGCCTATCTATTTCAGATATAAACATTCTCATGCTAAGAAGGCAGTGAAGGATCTTGTAATGACCCTGTGGTATAGTATAGCTTGAGCTCATGTTTAAACTGGGGTCTAGCTGATAATTATTTCGACATAATTGACTTCCTTTTTTGTCCTTTTAGTTTTATTTACATATTTAAAATATTGTGAGTAGGGATCCATAGGTTTTATCTGTCTGTCTCAAGGATCCAGGACACAAACAATGGTGAGTGAAGAGCCAGTCTATGGGTCAAGAAGTCCAAAGTTCAAGTCCAGCCCATGACATATACTAAACTCCACAAGTTACAAACTTCTTAGTGGCCCAATTATTGGAACAATAAGTTGCCTAACAAGTACTGGGCAGCTAGGTGGCATAGTAAATAGAGTTCTGAGCCTGGAGTCAAGAAGACTTATCTTCCTGAATTCAAGTCTGACCTGAGACACTTTAGCTTTGTGACCTTGGCAAGTCACTTAACCCTGTTTGCCTCAGTTTCCTCATCTGTAAAATGAACAGAAGGAAATGGCAAACCACTCCAGTATCTTTGCCAAGAAAATCTCAAATGGGGTCACAAAGAGTCAGACATGACCAAAACAATTGAACTTCTAAGAAGTACTAGTCTGCAGTGGAAAAGGGAATTTCCATACTGGCATTGGCTAGAACACTAAAATCACAAGACTGGACTAAGACAAAACAAATGCTAAAAAATCCAACAAATGCTGAAAGAAAAGAGAAATGAAATTCCTTGAACCATTTGCTTTTTGCAATGAGCTGTTCAGTGAAGGAGCATAGAGGAAGAAACGTTACTCTCTTGGGAATGATCAGTCAATATTTGAGGTGTTCTTGGTGGCATATATTCTTAGTTACACTCATCAATGTGACACAGCTGATCATTTTTAGAATGTTTCCTTATGCCTTGTGGGAATTTTAAAATGAGGCACTTACGTGGGAAAAATGCGAAGCTTTGGAGGTGGATTAGGGATGAATAATAAAGTCAGACTTTTCTAAAAATTAAAATTTTAAACATACAGAGTATGTGACTTCTGTAATTGACAATTGTAACATCTAAGCTAGCTACCTAGCCAGAAAAAAAATGGTTTCAGGCACACGTTGAAGTCCATACTCTGGGATATAAGCCCATCTGTGACACTTTCAGAAAGATAAATCAGGTTTATCTTTTGCCAAAATATTGGCAGAGGAATGTTGGTTCTCTAGTGTATTTTTTTATCCTAGTACATAAAAAATAGATATGTTATGGAAGAACAGAAAGAACTGGGTTGATGAGGGTCAAGAAATAAATTCAAAACCCAGCTTTAACAGTCTATAACTGTGTGACCTTGAGTAAATCTCTTCTCAAGTTTCAGTTGCCTCATCTGTAAAATGGGGTAATAATACCCTCTTTACTTATCTCCCAAGTTTGCAGTGAGGAAAGCTCTTATAAAAAACTGATTTTAAAAAATCATGAGTAATTATTATTAATCAAACCAATGAAATGCAGTTTTATACATATTTTTAAAATCCGTGAACAATTATGCCTTCCTGAGGTAGATAATTTTTTTTTTTATATCTTAATCCATAGGGATTCTGTTCTTTGCTAAGTTCTTCCACCTGTGCCTGAAACTTCTTTCCATGCAAGCTGGCAAGCCTGGATACTACTGTAGGGAATTAGAGAAGCACATGAACTTTGGGCTTCGAATGTTAATTTTAAGGACAATCTGAATAGTTTCCATGTGTGCCAAATGGAGATAAAATCATATTTATTTTACCACTTACATAATATTAAATAAATAACTTTCCTTCTCAGGCCTTCACTTTC
The DNA here is from genome assembly GCF_028372415.1 of Notamacropus eugenii. Lineage (NCBI taxonomy): Eukaryota > Metazoa > Chordata > Mammalia > Diprotodontia > Macropodidae > Notamacropus > Notamacropus eugenii. Next base: position 34,744,172 of record NC_092874.1, on the reverse strand, counting down.
TTCATCTCTAAGATGAGGGTAACAAGATTAAAAAGCCCCCAAGGTTCTTTTTTGTTCTAGATTTATAGTGGAGAGATCTGTTTGTCTCAGACATGAGGGTTATTATCTTTATAATGGAATCAGTCTTTGGCAGTGCAATTTAACAGAAACAGCCTGGACTGGGAGAGAGAGGAGTGAGATTCAGCTTAGGACCCTGACACTGACATCCTATATCATCTTAGACAATTCATTTTCCCTCTGTGATACAGTGGAAAGAACCCTGGCAATGAATTTGGCGAATCTAAGTTGGAATCCCACCTCTGATACTACCAGTGTGACCTCAGGAAAAGTCCATAGCTTCCCTGGGTCTCAGTTTCTTTTTTTGGTTTGTTTTTTTGTTGTTGTTGTTTTGTTTTGTTTTTTGGTTTTTTGTTTGTTTGTTTTTTAATTAATTTATTTATTTAACTTTGGAACATTCATTTCCACAAAATTTTGGGTTCCAAATTTTCTCCCCATTTCTCCCCTCCCCCCACTCCAAAACACCAAGCATTCTAATTGACCCTATCACCAATCTGCCCTCTCTTCTAACATCCCTCCCTTCCCTTATCCTCATCTTCTCTTTTGTCCTGTAGGGCAAGATATTTTTCTATACCCCATTATCTGTATTTCTATTTCCTAGTTGCAAGAACAATACTCAACAGTTGTTCCTAAAACTTTGAGTTCCAACTTCTCCCCATCCCTCCCTCCCCACCCATTCCCTTTGGGAAGGCAAGCAATTCAATAGAGGCCATATCTGTGTAGTTTTGCAAATGACTTCCATAATGATTGTGTTGTGAAAGACTAACTATAACTCCCTCCATCCTATCCTGCCCCCCATTGCTTCTATTCTCTCTTTTGATCCTGTCCCTCCCCAAGAGTGTTGACTTCTAATTGCTCCCTCCTCCCACTGTCCTCCCTTCCATCATCCCCGGCACCCTGCTTATCCCCTTCTCCCCCACTTTCCTGTATTGTAAGATAGGTTTTCATACCAAAATGAGTGTGCATTTTATTCCTTCATTTAGTCGAATGTGATGAGAGTAAGCTTCATGTTTTTTCTCTCACCTCCCCTCTTTTTCCCTCCACTGAAAAGTCTTTTATTTGCCTCTTTTATGAGAGATAACCTGCCCCATTCCGTTTCTCCCTTTCTCCTCCTAATATATTTTTCTCCCAATGCTTAATTTCATTTTTTAAGATATGATCCCATCCTATTCAATTAACCCTGTGCTTTCTGTGTGTGTGTGTGTGTGTGTGTGTGTGTGTGTGTGTGTGTGTGTAATCCCACCAACTACCCAGATACTGAAAAAGGTTTCAAGAGTTACAAATATTGTCTTTCCATGTAGGAATGTAAACAGTTCAACTTTAGTAAGTCCCTTATGACTTCTCTTTACTGTTTACCCTTTCATGCTTCTCTTGATTCTTGTGTTTGAAAGTCAATTTTTCTTTTCAGCTCTGGTCTTTTCATCAAGAATGCTTGAAAGTCCTCTATTTCATTGAAAGACCATTTTTTCCCCTGAAATATTATACTCAGTTTTGCTGGGTAGGTGATTCTTGGTTTTAGTCCTAGTTCCTTTGACTTCTGCAATATCATATTCCATGCCCTTCAATCCCTTAATGTAAAAGCTGCTAGAGCTTGTGTTATCCTGATTGTATTTCCGCAATACTTGAATTGTTTCTTTCTAGCTGCTTGCAATATTTTCTCCTTGACCTGGGAACTCTGGAATTTGGCCACAATATTCCTAGGAGTTTCTCTTTTTAGATCTCTTGGTGATTGGTGGATTCCTTCAAAACTTATTTTGCCCTCTGGTTCTGGAATATCAGGGCAGTTTTCCTTGATAATTTCATGAAAGATGATGTCTAGGCTCTTTTTTTTTGATCAAGGCTTTCAGGTAGTCTCCTAATTTTTAAATTGTCTCTCCTGGATCTATTTTCCAGGTCAGTTGTTTTTCCAATGAGATATTTCACATTATCTTCCATTTTTTCATTCTTTTGGTTCTGTTTTGTGATTTCTTGGTTTCTCATAAAGTCATTAACCTCTATCTGTTCCATTCTCATTTTTAAAGAACTATTTTCTTCAGTGAGCTTTTGAACCTCTTTTTCCATTTGGCTAATTCTGCTTTTTAAAGCATTCTTCTCCTCATTGGCTTTTTGAACCTCTTTTGCCAATTGAGTTAGCCTATTTTTCATGGTGTTATGTTCTTCAGCATTTTTGGGGGGTCTCCTTTAGCAAGGTGTTGACCTGCTTTTGATGCTTTACTTGCATCTCTCTCATTTCTCTTCCCAGTTTTTCCTCCACCTCTCTAACTTGATTTTCAAAATTTTTGAGCTCTTCCATGGCCTGAGCCCATTGAATATTTATTTTGGATGTTTGGAATACAGAAGCCTTGACTTTTATGTCTTTCCCTGATGGTAAGCATTGTTCTTCCTCATCAGAAAGGATGGGAGGAGATATCTGTATCTGTTCACCAAGAAAGTAGCCTTCTATGGTCTTATTTTTTTTCCCTTTTTTGGGCATTTTCCCAACCAGTTACTTGACTTTTGGGACCTTTGTCAAGAGTAAGGTATACTCTGGGGACCTGTAAGATATCAGTTCCTCCAAGGTGGCACAATCAAGTATGGGCTGGTCTGGGTGCAAGGAAGGATTTTTATGCCCAGAATCTTAGCAGCATTTCCTCTCCACAGGCACCTGACTTCCAATTCCACCAAACTAGCACTGGGGGGGGTGGGATTCAGTCAAGCTGAGGGGGCAGGGCCTCCATTCAGGGTGAGACAAAGACCAGCTGCCTCAGGGTGTCTATACAGGGCTGAGGTAAGACTCAGCTCTTCAGTTCCCCTAGGGGTTTTTACGATCCAGCTCTGGTCTCAGGCTGCTATAGGGGCTGCCCTGAGAACTCCTGCTGCCTGCCCAATGTGAAGGTCCTTCTCCCTGCTTGGCCAGCTGAATAAACCCCGTCACTGACCTTTGGCACCTGTGGGTTGAGGGATCTGCAGACCCTCTGCTGCTGGGACCAGGGATTCCACGATTGGAGATTCCACCTCAGAGGGCTGTTCATGAGCCATGCACCCTGCAGCCAGGGCTGGGCTGGGCTCCGCACTCCAAGCTCCCCTCTGCGTCAGGTGCAACTGATGATTCCTGTGGGTCTTTCGAGTCACTCTGAGCTGGAAATCTCCTCCACTCTGTTGTTCTCCACTTCTGCTGCTCCAACATTTGTTGAGAGTCCCTCTCTACAGGTGTTTTATGGGCTGTGTGGGGGCAGCCTCCATATGTGTGTCTTTCTACTCTGCCATCTTGGCTCTGCCTCAGTTTCTTTATCTGTAAAAATGATGACTTCCAACTCAAAATTTGTGTTTCTATGATCATAAGCCCAGAAAGATTTTCTTGTCTTTTTGTCAAGTGACTGATGAAACTACTCTAGGAAAGTCAGTTCCTTTCAGGATCCTAGAATCTAGAGTCTAAAGATGCCGTAGAAATCAATACAATCCAACCCCTTCATTTTCCAGTTGAGGAATCTGGAGCCCAGGAAAGTAACACAACTTTCCTAAAGTCACCCAGGTGGTAAACTGCACACTTGGGACTGAACATGGGTCTTTTGACACACAATTCAATGTGTTTTTCTCTGCACTATACTAGGAACTGATTTATAAAACAAGGAGAGAGCTCATACTGTTCTGTATTTTTAACTCTATATCCATTCATTGCAACACTATTAAGATGGAGAAGAGCATACACATTTAATTAATGCCTACTATGTGTTGGGCACTGTGCTAAGAACTTCATAAATATTAGCTCATTATTTGATCCTCATGACAACTATGAGAGATAAAGGGAGGCAAAGATCAAGAGTGACTTATCCAGAATCACACAGGTAGTAAGTGACTAAGGTCAGCTTTGTATTTTATCCTGTGTGTCTCCTAGCTGCCTCTAATGAATTAAGGACCTGAAGCAAAAATTTTCTCCTCAGATATTTTGGAAATCCTTGGAATTATTGGTCCCTGTGTTCTAGCCTCATTATTGCAAGATAATACTTTGTGACACCAGAACCCTGGGGTATAAGGACATTTTGGACAGAAAGTTTGTGGGTATTTATCAGTAGTGCAAAAGTACATATCAGTGAAAACTGGGATGGCAGTCCTCCAGGACTTGTTTAGCCTTTTTGTTCTGCAAGTACATAGATTTATATTCTGTGGTCCCCAGAGGAAAGACTTTCCATCCATGGTATTCACTAAAAAATAATTAATATAAATTTTAAAAATCTAAAGTATATTTTTCATTCCCACTTTTGAGTTCATTGCTCTAAAACACTCTCTTCAATTCCTTATCTTGCATTAAAAGACGCAACTTATTTCTGGAATTCTAAACATGTTCTCTTAACTGATTAAAAAAATATATGTTTTTTGCTTAAGAAGAAACCTAGTTGCTCTGCATGTCTCAGCTTCAAAATCCAAGCTACAGTCATGTGGAGGAATGGTCCCCATTCCCATTTTTCTCACCACCTTTTTCCACTTTAGCCCTTCACAGACCAAGGAAGAGACAAAAGTGGTGGAAAAAGTAAGGATTTATTCACTGGAAAGGGCAGACAGAGAGGAAATCAGAAGCAAGTCCTCCCTACAGAGTATGGGAGAAGCACAGTGGTAAGAACTCAGCAAAGACATCCACCAGAGGCTGCAAACAATACCAAGAATCGACATGCAGACTGAGTCAGCAGTAATTCTAACCCTCATACGTGTGATCTGAGACAGTGGAAAACTTTTACACGGAAATGAAAGTCAGACATGATTTGCTCCACACTGAAACCGAGGAATGAGAGCCTTTTTAACTGAAAAGCTCTCCAGTCCCTGTTCTGGTGGGTTATATTTCACAACTTGTCAGATAGTCATGTATTAATATTTTCAAATCACAGAATCTCACATGAGATGCTGTCTTATCTAAACTGTACTAGAACAAGCATGCTCTCTATAGCTTGACCCATCTTGCGTTTGCTTAAAGACCTGTAGTTAAGAGGAACCCATTACCTCCCAAAGTAGTCCAGCACAATTTTGGCTGCTTTTCTCTGTTACATAACCATGAAAAAAAAGTAATTATAGTCATAAAATAATATAATAGAAATCCTCTTTATTTCCATTAGCTGACTCCTGAGTATTCTTCATGGAATCAAGGAATAAAGATTGCCTTTAATGTAAATACCATTTAGGTGTACCAGCATTTTTGTCTTACTCCCACTGTGGTACTGTGTTAAAATCTCATGGGGGAAGATTTTCAACCTTCGTTGAATGTGTGTGTGTGTGTGTGTGTGTGTGTGTGTGTGTGTGTGTGTGTGTGTGTGTGAGAGAGAGAGAGAGAGAGAGAGAGAGAGAGAGAGAGAGAGAGAGAGAGAGAGAGAGGGAGGGAGGGAGGGAGGGAGGGAGGGAGGGAGGGAGGGAAGGGAGTCAGGCTGACAGAGAGACAAAGAGAGAAGAGGGAGAGAGAGAAGAGAGAGATTCTCTCATCTTTCCCAGATGCCATTTTCCACTGGACCTGGAAACAGGGTCAGAGCAATTTTAAAATTCATAGCAGCACCATGACCAGCAGATGAGAAACCAGTTTCTTTCTGAGATGGTCTGGGCAGATGCATTGTAGGGAAAGTGAAAGAACAGAACAGTTTCCTCCCCTCTTCCAATTGCTTGCTCATTAACCAATATTGGTTTGCAAATGGTTTTCATGATATGACATATGCTATCTTCTTTATACTTTTACTCTTTTTATAAAAAGTATGATCAATTTAGATGTATGTGTTTCCTTGTATTCCCATTTTCATGCTTTGAGTGAACTTGGAATATTAACTGTGAAGCTCCTCTGTGATTTGGGACTGGGAACCCCAACCCCTGGTTGATTGTTAAAGAATCTTACTTGAGGGAGGCATATATTATGATTCATTTATCAGTATTTCCTTACAGGTTATACAGTCTCAAAGAACAGAATTTTAAAAAGGGAATGGCCAGGAGACCATTCTCTTTCCTGGAAAAAAGAGTGTAATTTTCAGTTTGTTATCGTAGCACCAAAAAAATCATACCACCTGCTCAATTCTACAAACATTCATTAAAAGCCTACTGTGTGTAAGACACTCTGGTAGGCACCATTGGGGTAACAAAGATAAGAAAAAAAACACCATCTTTACCCTCAAGGAGCTTGTACTCTAACAAGCAAGATAAGAGTTACTGGAAAGAAGAATATGAATTGTGTAATCACTGATTTTATTTCTTGAATGTTCAGTTAAGACCTAGGTTAGTTATAAGAATGAAAAGAAGGAATGGATGGGAGAAGAATAAAATGAATAGCCATAAATCAATTTATGAATTAACAAAGATCCCAAAAAGAGAAGAGATAATTGATAGTAGAAGGTAAATATTCATTTGGATGAGGGGGGATAATTAAACTATCTAAAACTCATCTAAAGAATGGCAGCATGGTCTAGTAGGAAAAATGCTAGACAAGTTCCAGGTTTTGCTCTGCAGATTTGGCATTCACTAGCTATATTAATCTTGGTGAGTCACTTTTTTGTTGCATCTCCAGAGTTTAGCACAGTGCTTGTCACCTCAAAAGTCTTTACAAATGCTTGTAAATTTCTCAATGGGTAAGCCTCAATTGACAAGATTTTCATTGGAGTCAAGAGAAATGAACATTATACAGGATTTTTAAATAAAGAAATGGTAGTTCCAAATATTTCCAGTAAAATAAAAGAATAAAAGAGAGTGTGTTATGAAGGCATTATTCTTTTTGATGTGAAATATGATGATGCAGCTGATGGCACAATGGATAGAGTGCTGGGCATCCAGTCAGGAAAATCTGGGCTCAAATCTAGTCTCAGACACTTACTAGCTGTGTGATTCTAGGCAAATCACTTAACCTCTGTCTGCCTCAGATCCTTCACCTGCAATGGGAATCATAATAGCACCGACCCCCACATGGTTGTTATAAGGATCAAATGAGATAATGTTTGTAAAGTGCTAAACATAGTACTTGGCACATCATAAGTGCCATGTAAATTCTTATTCCCTTCTCTTTCCTTAATTAATTTCCTTAGTAAGACTATAAATTTTATTTTATTTTGTTTCATTTTCCCTTAGTTTGGCCCTTTCAAAATGATTTCCTTAACACTGAGAACCTTGGAACTTTCACTTTTCAGTGTTAGGGGAAAGGTAAAATTCAATTCAATAAACATTTATTAAGTGACTTCCATTTTTTAGGCAGAAGGAATATCAAGAAAAAAATGAAGGTCTCCACCCTCAGGGAGCTTGCGTTCTATCAGGAGATATCATATAGATTCAGATAAGTAAATACAAAATAATACACAGGAATTTCAGGATGGAGAGAACACTAATACCTGAAGGGACCAGAAAGGCCTCCAATAGGTGCTAGCATCTGAGCTGTCTTAAAGGAAGGTAGGAATTTTAAGAGGTGAAAATGGGAACGGATTGAGTTGAGAGAATGCTGTGTAAAAGGGATAATCTGCGTGGATAGTTTGCATGTTCATTTTACTAGAACAGAAAGTATATGAAATGGAATAATATACAATATGGTTAGAAGGGTAGGTGGGAGCCATGTTGTGGAGGCATTTAACTGAAAATTTTTAAAGAAGGAAGGAAGAAAGGAAGGAAGGAAGGAAGGAAGGAAGGAAGGAAGGAAGGAAGGAAGGAAGGAAGGAAGGAAGGAAAGAGAAGGGAAAAATTATTAAGCAAGCACTATGTGATAATCACTGTGTTAAGTGCTGGCTTCCAAAAGAGAGTCTGTCTTCTCTTCAACAGCTTACATTCTAGTAGGAGACAGCACAAATGGCAAGCATTAGTCAGCAAAGAACATAATCACCAGGATGATGTGTGGAGCTATAAGGCAACTGAATATGTTTTACAAACATTTTACAGAACCAATGGTAACATTGATTTGGATCCTGTTTCTAAAGTGAGAGTTAGGGGTATGGAGAGGAGAATAGGTAGTCACATAATAGATGGAAAGATGGCATCTTGGGGAACCCAGGATGACTAGATGTAGTAAATTGTCATCAATCAGCATGACCCAAGGGCAGAAACTAGAAACTGGGTGGAAATAAGGTAAGGCAGGAATAGCTGTGCAGAAAATCAATAAGACGCTATGGTTAGATGGTCAAATATGTATTTAATTCATTTAAAAATTTTATTTTATTTTTTATTCTAATTTTTAAAAATGAAACAAGCATTTCCATAACAAAGTAGAATAATAAAAAAAAGAGGACTGCCCATGAAACTGCAAATCTATTGTGTACAACTTGCTTTTTGTCTTTTAAATATATAATAAAGTTATCATGAAACTTTCCCCACCCCACTTTAGAAGTGGCTACAGTTAGACATAATTATTTGTATGTGTATATGCATATAAAACCATACTATATATACTTCTATTTATAAGTTCTTTCTCTGGATGCTGATAGCATCTTTTTTCCCAGGTCCTTTGTAGTTAATTTGGGTATTTATAATAGCTAAAATGACTTAGTTGCTCAAAGTTGTTCTCAAAACAATAATACAAATCTGTGTTTTAGGACTGCAAGTTGGTACCTGTGCTAATGATGGGGGCTTAGAAAGGGAAGAGAATATAAACAGTGAGACCACTTAAGAGACGATTGCTGTACTCCAATCTAGAACACAACTGTATGCATTAGGGGTTCCCAAACATTTAGAGTACATGTACTCTGCTTTTACATGAAAAATAAGTCCCCATGTATTAACATTTTATAGCAGTTATACTATTTGCATCTGCTGGTTAAAATATAATTCATAATGATAAAAGTTATGGAAATTTTAAATTGAATTTATGGTTTATTAATCATAATGCTAACTGCATGCATTTGAAAAATAGTATTATGCCAGTGTGCAAGATCGATTATTCATTTATAGAAATTATCTTTGACTTCTTTATGGAATCAAACATTGATTAGTGGCTCCCTTCCAAAAGAATGTCTCCAGGGATCTTCAGGCCACAAGTTGGTATATTTGAAAGAATACTGGTCTAGAATTCTAGACCTAACCAAACACTGCCACTTGTAGCTTTGAGACCATACATCATTTCCTCTCTCTCTGGATTTTTTCTCATTAATAAAACGAAGAGGTTAAGCCTGATGATCTCCAAGGTTCCTGACAACTCTTGTCAATCTACGAATCTAGCTTTTGCTAGATTCATTTTGAGTAATGGGGACCAGTCAAGATTTAGAATCACAAGAGCGAAAAATTAAAAAGCTCTTCTGGGGAGGGGGAGGGAGAGAAGAGAGAGGGTGCTAACAAGCACAGCTGCTTGAAGTTGTATTAGTAAATGTAATGCTTGGAATGACTTTAAAAGTTAGCCCTCCTCTCTTCTTAACAGAGATTATTCAGTGCTTAACTTACCAACTTTCTATGACTACTGTACTGGTCAACTGTACCCTGAGTACAAGCTCACTAACCACAATTTCCAATTTTCTTTCTTTAGGAAAGCAAAGTGGAGATGCTATTTGCATATATTTTGCTTCAAAATGCAAATTTAAAATTTCTCTGCTTAGTCAAAAAAGTAAAATACAGACGGAAAGATCTGTAAAAAACAGCTTCAGAGGTAACTTCACTGGGTTAATCCACTGTAGAAATATATTTCTTGTCAGTTAAAATATATGTGAGAACTTTTTCTTTCTCACACAGGAAAGATCCATTGAGGAAAATGAATAGGACTATGGAATTAAATAGGTGAACCTTTGCAGTAGATGTCACTGGAGCTTTCATTTTCCAAAGGCTGGCTGAAAAAAAAAAAATCTCCACATGCTTTTCCTAGCTAACAAGTTATACTGAACACCTAGAATAATGGTATAACGAGAATGATTGCTTAAGTCCTAGGAAGGCAAAGAGAATTCTCCTTGAATTAATTCTGAGAATTAACCATGTGATTCATTCAAGTTCCTAGGCTTTTTAATGAGTACTCCAAGACCATGTGGGCTGATTAGCCATTAGATCTCCTAGAGGGGTTTCCATGGGAAAATACTCTCCCAAGGAACATTCTACATCGTCACTTCTATTACATGTTGAAGCTGAAAATACATTTTATCCCACTTGGAAATAAATTTCTGAAATGAAGTAGAAGTTAGTAGAAAATTATTCGGTATAAAAATATTTACTCTATAAATAATCTTTTGAATAAGGCTACTAATGAGTGAAGTAAGATCAAACTTTCTGTTTAAGCAGAAGGATACAAGGTTCTATCATGTTGGAAGGGGTTTGAGCAAGGTCCCCTTTGTTTTCACTTCATAATGAATTCTTTGACTATGGCTATCTATAAAAGAAAACATAACAAATGAATGAATAAATGGATAAATAAATAAGTGAAGAAGTAAATAAATGGAGAGATAGATAGATAGATAGATAGATAGATAGATAGATAGATAGATATTGTTGTGTTTGTCCTTCATTTTTGAAGAGCACCGTGACCTCAGAGAAATGATGACATGACTTGCACTTGACTTTGTTTTGAGCGACAGAAGACTGTACAAGGGCACCAGCCTCACTTTCTTCTCCTGAGTCATCTGGATCCAGTGACCAGATGTTCATCAGGATGACTGGAGATGGCCAAGGATGCAATGGGAGACTTGGCCTTTTAGGCTAAGGCCTTTTCATATACTCACTTAAAGTGAGGTAATGCCCATTCAGTGAATAGGCTTCTTTAAAAAGTAGTCAGGGGATGGCCTCTTTAAATAGAAAAGAAAAAAATAAATACATAAAGCTGGGTGGGGCAGAAGTCTCAGGGTTGTTGTTTCAACCAGAAGCAGTTACTATTAACATTCACTCTAAGTCAGGATTACACACAGTAAACTTTGGGGGAGAGAAAAACACTTCATCTAGGAGGATTACAAAAAAACTGATCTAAGAGCTATCCAGCTTAGTCTTGAAGGAAACCACAGATTTCTAGAGTCAGAGGTGAGGAGAGAAAGCATTTCAGACAGACACTGAGCCTAAATGCTTAGAGATGGAATAATGAATGTTTTCAAGTTTGTTTGTTTTTTCTGTTACATTTGCAATAAATATCCTCCCAATCCATTTTCTTTAATATATATATATGTATATGCATATGCATATATATGTCATTCACCCTTTTATTTTAATATAGCTGAAATTAAAAACTTAGATGATAGACAGACAGACAGGTAGATAGATAGATAGATAGATAGATAGATAGATAGATAGATAGATAGATAGATAGATAGATTAGACAGACAATAGCCCCCAGTCTCGGTAGGGTCTCCTTGGCAGAGCACTAGAAAAGGGGGCAGAGGATGCTAAGACTCAATCAATTTTTAGGGCAGCTGAAAATATCACCTTAACCCCTTGTTACTCAAAATATGAGATACTTGTCCAATGGGAAAAAAAGTTTAATCCTTAGCAGAATAAGAACGTTTCAGGAGCAGAAAGCACAGATAACTTGAAATCAGCAACACTGAAGGGAGTGCCTACTTCAATGAGCTATCAGATTTACAGAAGCACTAGTCTCTATTTAGATAAGCAAAATAAAACAGTTCAGATACAGTGCCTGATTTTTTTTAATTTGGGTGAAATATTAGATTCTAACATTCTCTGTTTCAGGATGACTTTCACCTTACATATGCCATTCCACCATTCTTTGGAGAAAAAGAATGGGAATTAATTCAGCTGCTTCAAATAGAGTTGGATTTGGTACACCTTTTCATTGTTATTTATTTCTCCTAATTCTGGTATAGATTATGTCTGGGCTCTGAAAGTTTAAATCATGATCCCATAGCAACAGACACCTATGAATACTGCCAGGGGTGGGAAACCTGCAGCCTAGAAGCCACATAGGACTTTCTAGGTCTTTGGGTGAGGTCTTTTGATAGAGAAAAAAATCCTTTTATTAAGGAGATTTGTTCTTTGAAGTTTGGAATCAGTCAAAGGGCCATACTTGAGGACCTAGAGAGCCATATGTGGCCTCGAGGCTCACCCCAACCCGAAATTTGTCAAAATACACAACAGGAGAGAAATCCAGGAATCTGATCATCATGGTCACCAGCAGTAACTAACAGGGTAACACCTAGTCTCACCAAACCTCAGGACCTACTCTTCCTCACATGTTGATCACTACCATGTAAAGACTACCCAAACTAATAGTAATAATGTAAGAGTACATTCTCTTTATTAGATTCTTTGCTAAATTGGTGCAAAAAGCCTCCGTCCTGATTTATCTGTTTCTGTCAGTCATCAGTGGCAGGAAGAAGGTCCCCTAGGCTGAATGAGAAATCATTTGGGTTTAGTTCTACATCTGTGCCCCCACAGAACTGTACTCTCTCTGTTGGAGTGGCAGCATGTCTACTGAATGGGAATCTAGAAGTCAAATGGTTCTTGTCATTTTTCAAAGTGTGGTTAACCTTGAGGGAGTTCAAAGTGCACAGGATACAAACCTGTTCAGATGTTTATTGTTTCCCATATTCTTTCAAGATGATATGTGGATGACATTCGCACCATGGTCAGAGAATTTGAATCTCTGAATGGGTCCTTCATGTAGTCCATTTTACCGAGAGTGAAATGTAACTTGCTGCCTAGGCCACACAACTATCTAGATGTCTAGATCTGGGACTAGACTATACGTCTCTTGGAAGCCAGGCCAATGCTTTTACCACTATACCATTGCCTCTATTTAGGCATTGAAGAGCTTTTATGTTTTTTTAGCTATTTTTCAACAACTCTTTAAAATTTAATTTAGGATTCTTCTTTCTAATTTTAACAACTACAACTTTTTTCTTTTTCCTCAGGTTCTATTTTTCGTCTTCTAAATCACTTCAATTGCTCTTTTCGGGGCTATTTCCAGTCTCCCCAAAACCTTTTAGAACACAAAGACTAAAACTGGATATAATAGCCTCTTGAGGATCTGACCAATGCCCAGTTTAGGAGAATTATCTCATGATGAATTTGTGCCATATTGTGAATAATATACCTCAGTGTATTAATTGCTTTATAAATATCTCAGTCTCATTGCTATCTATTGCCTATGGCCCATTTCAATTCCCAGATCTTTTCTTCTGTATTTATTGTGGCCACCCTTTGCTAATACTGCAGTTATTTGTGTATTTCTTTATTTAGTCTATAATTATACTACCTTGCATGGGTCTATGAATATCCCATTTTTATTAGACCATATTGTCTATTTTATCAACCTAATGCAATCAAATGTTTTAGACCTTGAAGGAATCTTAGAGATCGCCTAGTCTCTCAGTTATCAAAGTGTAGTCTAGGTATCCCTAGAGGTACCCAAGGGTATTGAAGTAGTCAAAACTATTTTCTTAATAATGCTAAGATGTTTTAATTTTGCACGCAATAAATATCAATAGATGTAACCCACATGTACAATAGCTATTTGGGGTGTCTGAAATTATTTTTAAGGATTTAAAGAGGACTTGAGACCAAAAAGTTTGAGAACCACCTATCTAACCCAACCTCCAAATAAGGAAATTGAAGTCTAGAAACGTGAAGTCATTTAATTATGGCCACACAGTTAAATAATAAATTGAGAGTTCCAACCTATGCTCTCTGATTCCAAATCCAATATCCTTTCCACTATGCTACTTTCTCTCAGGCCCTTTAATTCTCCTTGTACCCTCTTTTCTTTCAATCCCTGAGAGCTGTTCCTCGTTCTTTCATTCTACACCCTCCTGACTTGTTCACATTTCCCCAGAGGCCATTTTGATCTTCCTCTTCACATGTTCTCTATCCCTCCCTCTATCCCAAGGTCTTCCTCTCCTCCTATAAATATCCTTCTCTATTCCCATTTCCTTCTTTTAGCATTCCATGAACTGTCTTAAGGACCTCATTTTCCAATTCCCTTTTATTTTGCCCTCCCATAATCCTCTTTAAGGTCTTTCTATACCCACTCCCTTCTCTGTGCATCTAAGTCTCTTTTCCTCCCCCACTCCTTTCTAAAGTATCTAGTTTATATATGCCCCTTCCCTAAGTATATCATTAGCCAGTCAATCAAAATATTCCATGTAATATCTCTCTACATTTCTATCCTTTAGTCCATATCCCCTCTGAGATCTATTTCTTTCAGTCTTTAGTCTTTCAATTCATTATCCCTTTCCAACTTCACTTTCAAGCCACAATAAGTTCTCTTTCTTTCTTGGTCACAGAAAAGTTGCCCAACTTTTCTTCTTTTGCAAAATTTATGAGAACACTCTTAATAACTTCATATAGGTTATTAGGAGCTAAAGAAAACCCCACAGATGAAAACATCTTGTTATTAAGTCTCTTTGGTCTTCTCAGCTGTTACAAAATGATAATTAGTGAAGTAATATCACTATCATTTTCACAAGCAATGCTGAGTTGATCAGTCTCCAGTTAAAGGAGTCTTCCTTTTGCTTTCTTTGAGGGTGGATCTCCATGTCTCTTGGTCTAGGACTTCACTTTTCAAAAACCATAGCATATGACACCACACCTACTTCACAAAGTCCTTGATGTTCTCAGGAACTCAAGAGATATGAAATCTGTAAATCTACTTCAAAACAACAATGACACTCTTCAGCAATTTCCTTCCTTTATCTGACTTGTCTCCATTCTGCACCTTACCTGTGTTTGATTCTCTCAAGAGAGAAAGAGAGAGAGAGAGAAAGAGAGAGAGAGAGAGAGAGAGGGAGGGAGGGAGGGAGGGAGGGGGGATGGATGGAGTAAGTGAGTGAGTGAGTGAGTGAGCAGGAATTTATTAAACACTTGCTATGTGTCAGGCACTATGCTACGTGCTAGGGATATAAATACAAAAAAACAAGATATGCCTTAACCTCAAGAAACTTAATGGAGGAGGGCAATATATGAAGTGGTGCTAGGGTTTTGGAAAAATGGGGGGACTTATTTGGCAATATGGTAAGAAGCTGCCTAGGAAGTAATATGTACGTCTTTGCCCCTAAAATATAAAGTAAAATCTCACATTATCAGAGCAAGGTGATCTAAGACGCCAATAGGAGGAAACTGAGAATGATAAGAATGGAATTCAGTGTATAGGGATGGTCATGATGACAAAATTGATAGAATGTAAGCTCCTTGAGGACAGAAATAGTTTCTCTTTTGTTTTTGTATCCTCAACTTCTGGCATATAGTTGGGGTTTAACGAACACTTATTGTTATACTAAAAGTATGCAAGGAAGGTGAACGAGAGGAAAACTCAAAAGTGGTAATCTGATTGCAATGATACATTCAGATTTCAACAGATCACAACGGCCTGTGATTTCATTTGTGTGAAATCTTCACCCACTGTTACAGATAGTACCGTTTCTATATCTAAGAGAAATTAAGAATTAGTAGCCATGAAATTCATTGTTCTTCAACAAACATAACAATGAGTCATTCTCATGGGTGTGCATCATGAGGCAGATAGTTCAGCACAGGACAAATCCCCTAAGCCTGGTAGAACCTAGAAGAGTTTGTGCTTTTCTGTCATTACATTCAAGAAGCCAGAGAAACCCCTATACAATGATGAGACCCCAGAGAGGTCAACATTGGAAGGCAATGCTCCACATGATGTGTCCAGGAAGAACTTTGGCAAAGCACTCTTGGGAAATATAACCCTATGTTCCCATTATTTCTCTAAGAATTTGTCTTGATTTGGAGACACTTGATCTGATCTTGGAAGGAAGATGGGCTTCTTTCTAGGCAGAAGTGAGGCAAAAGTAGGAGACAGATTATGCAAAAGCAAAGGGAAGGAATCTAGATTGTCATAAAAGTCAAATAGCAGCCTATCCAATTTGGCAGGAACTTAGAGTATGTGAAAGTGAGGAAGCCTTTTCTGAGTCTTCTGGCTGCTAGCATTCTCCTTCACCAAACTGCCGTGTATTCATTTTTCTTTACATTTCATTCATCCTGAACTATACATGATGTCTTCTCCAATTAGAATTTGGGGCAGGACCTATTTTTTAGCTTGCAACTCCACTGCTTAGCATAGTCCCAGAAGATGCTTAGTAAATAATTATTAGTAAAATAATCCTGGGAAGACAAACTGGTATCATATTATCAGGAGTTTTAGAAGCTATTTTATCCTAGAAGCAAGAGGAACCCACTGTATTTTTCTGGGCAGAAGAGTGACATGGCCAGACCTTAACAGCCTTGCAGAGAATAGATTTCCAGGGGCGGGGAGAGAGACATAGCTGAGAGTCCATGAAAAGACTATTGCCATATTTTAGAACAAAGAGGATGGGGGATTGAATTAGTATGGTGACTATAGAGGTGGAAATTAGATGAATGTGAATGATATAGAACTGACTAGATTTGGCAGCTTATGGAATCACAGAGTTAATGAGCTTTAAAATCAGCAGTATAGGCTACAGGATAGATTTTTTTTAAAGGTACTAAGACCTAATTCTCTTGTCAAGGGAATGAATCCTTTGTAGTAGAGATAAATCAATCATGTTTTGTCATTTGTTTAACTCAGATATCGCAAGTTTTCTTCAAAGCAGATTGTATCCATGCTTGTCTGTAGGGCAAGTGAAGGATTCACTTTTGGAACTCTAGATGGAAGTTCATTTGGGGGTCCAATTTGGAATCCTGAAAGTCATACTCTTCCATTGCCACATGACCAAGAAAAGTTGGGAGGTAAACTTAGATTCTAGATACTGGTAGAGAGAAGAATAAATAGATCATTGTTTTTAGAAGGAAATTTGAGTCAAAAGAAAAAGTATGCATAATTTGTCACATTCGGATCCATTGAGTGTCATGTGATTTATTGCTTTATAGCAGAAAATATGAAGATAACAAATATGACACTTTCTCCCCAAAACTGGAAACAGTAAAATTATCCAGATCGTTACCCATACAAGTTGAAATATTGGGGGCAAAAGTGTCTCAATGAAAGCATCTTGTTTTTTTGTGTTTCTCAGTTTCCATTTCTATAACATCCAACATTTTTTTTATCATTTAGAGTTGCCAGACTATCATCTGAAGTGTCAAAATGACCAGTCTAGTTCATCATTCTTTATTTTCTTCTTGTTTGGTTATGGGTAAGGAAGATATTTTATATTTGTTCTGAAACCAGAAAGTGCAGGAAATCTTCCTGACTTCCACATTCTTCCTCTTTCAGGCAAATATTTACAAAAAAAAAAAAAATAGGTGGTGATAGGCCCTCTATGTTATGCTCTGGTCAGATCACATGTGAAGTGTTTTCAGTTTTGAGTACCAGAGTATAAGAAACTCTAGAGTGATTGACTTTGATAAACTGGAGCATCCAATGAGTCTTAGTCTAACCAAGATTATGAAGATCATTGAATCCATGACCTACGAGGAGCGGTTGAGGAACTAGGGATATTTACCTTAGAGAAGACAAGTGATGTGGTCATAAAGGGGATGCATTAGTTCTCCTCAAATATTTAAAGGCTGACATGTGGAAGAAATATTAGATTTTTTTCTCTGGCCCTATAGGACAGAATTAGGAACAGTGAGTGGAAACTTAAAAGGCAAACATGAAATTGATGTCAGAAAATATTTCTAACAATTATAGCTATCCAAAAGTGGAATAAGAAGCCTGGATTCTTAATGGATTTATTCTCATTGAACATCTTCAAGCAAAGGCTGGATGACCACTCACCCGGTTAATTACAGCGTAAATCCTTTTCACATGTGGATTGGACTAGATGGCTGCTGAAGTCCCTTCCAACTCTGAAATTCAGTGATATCATTAATGAAGAACCTAGAGACTGTTTTCTTTGTGCACAATCCTGTCAAAATAGAACACTCTACTTTTTCTTGCAGGTGTCCAATCACATCTTTCAAGGACTTTATAATTAATAAAAATTTACATTGTCCTATTCAAATGCATGTAGTATAAATTTTAATTCAACTCAACATCGGTTACATGATTAGAAAAAAACTATTGAGAAAAGTGGTATAGTGAATAGAAATGCTCTAGCTTTCTATTTGAAATATGTCAAGCAAGCATGGGATAGTGAATTGGGGACCAACTTTAGAGTTGTGAAGTTTTCTGACCTATCCTATCTTTGTGCCCAAGGGCAAGTCAGTTCCACTCACTGCCTTAGAAGTATCTCTAGGGCTAGAAGTCACAGGCTGCCTGCTTGCTGATTTTTACAAGGGCTAAGTCCAAGAATCTTGTCACTGGATCATAAAGCCTCACCCCCAAAGTATCCTTTACCAATTTTGTGGTGCTGTGTGCCTGTGTGACAATAATTGTCATACTCTGTGTGCCTGTCATGACAATAATTGTACAGCCTGAGCATGAGACTTAGAAAGATTCTTTTTGATAATGTTGCAAGGATTTCTATAGCTTATTCCATCCTACCTGCCTGGGCAAGTCACTTAACCTCTATTTGTCTTAATCCACCAGAGAAAGAAATAGCAAACCACTCTAGTATCTTTTGCCAAGAGGACCCCATGGACAATGTGGTCCATTGGGTCACAAAGAGTTAGACATGACCAAACAACTGAGCAACAACATTCTACTGAAGAGGCTATAAAGACAAAAATGAAACAATCCTGCCCTCCAGGAGTTTATATTCTTCTGGGAGCAAATGACATATGCATTGATAAACATAATGCAACACAGAGATACAGGAGGAAAAGACAGTATCCAGTAAAATGATCTAGGAAAAAATTTAAGGGTGGAGAGAAGATTATTAAGTGGGAGAATTTAGGAAGGCTTCATGGAAGAGATGGAGCCGATCCTTGAGGAAAGGTAAAGGCTCTAAAAAGTGGTCATGGATTGATGAGAGTGCATGCCAGGCAGAGGGGACACCACAGAGGGCAGATGTGGCTTGTCTAGTTCAGGAAACAGTGAAAAGTCCCATTTGGCTGATACATAGCATATATAGAGGAGAGGGATTTTAAATGCAAGGTTTAAGGAGTTTGGATTTATCCCGAAGGAAATAAGGAGCTAATGAATGCTTTTGATGCAGAACATTGGCAAGGTCCAAACCCTGCTTTAGGGAAGTAATTTTGGCAACTGTGTGGAAGATTCAATTCAACAAACATAAAGTACTTGCTATATGCTAGGAACTATGCAACGTACAGTGCTTGACGCTGGGAATACTGAGACAAAAACAGAACAATCACTGCTCTCAAGGAGCTTGAATTTCACAGGAAGTTCCAACATAAATGTGTGTAACTAAAAATAAGTGATATATAAAGTAAAGCCAAATAATTCAAGAGGGAGAGTATGCCAGGAACTGGGCGGATCAGGAAAGATCTCCTCTAGCAAGGGACACCTGAACTGAGATTAGAGAAAGCCAAGAATATTGCAAGATCCCCTGTGAGCAGGGGAAATATTTCAGAAAGATTGAAGGTAAAATAGAGAAGATTCTAGAGATAACATGAAGGCTAAGTGCACAAAAAGGAAAATTAATAGAAGCATAAAAGAAAAATAAGGTAGAAGTATAATCAGGCTTGCTTAACGCAAAGCCTTCAATATCTGATTTGGGACTTTGGATTCCCATTATTCCATTCTGTTATACTGAAAAACAAGACTGGAAAACCCTGGATTTTTCTCTCCAACATTTTAAACTTCCAGCTGTACCTCTACATTAACATGTATACAAATAATTAATGAGCTGGGTCTTTAAAAAGCAATTTGTTCTTTTAAACATGTTAAACATGTCCTGTGCATTTTTATCCACACAGTTTTGATTAGCAAACCTTTTCTTCCATGAAGAAGTAAGAAGGTAAAAGTCTGTCAAGTCAGAGGAAATTCACAAAACTAGAACTGGTAAAAATTACTAAAGTTTTTGGACAAATTTTATTATATTATTATAACTTTATAATAATATCAATAAAATTTTATTGTATTTTAAAATTGCCAAAAAACATGGTACAATCAAATTAAGAATCATGTCGGGGTGATTTTTGAAATTTCTTAAAAAATAAAATATAAGACAGAAAAGTGCTGGTTAGAGAAGATTGTTTTTGCTACTCAACTATCTCTATGACACACTTCTCTCTGTGTCTCTGTCTGCTGCTGTCTGTCTCTCTCTTTTTTCTCTCTCTCTCTCCTTTTGAAATAAAATTATTTACTTATGGAAAGTGATGTTTCTAGTTTGAATACACAGAAAAAGGATGTTTTCAAGGAAATAGATCACTCCTGCTCTGATTTGGCTAATGGTTTGGAAGAATAATTGGTGGTCAAGCTTTAAGTAGTGTAACTAAATGTCATTAAACTCTGATAATAATACGAATAATTAACCCTTATGTAGCCCTTCAAGTATTGCAAATTGCTTTTGATGTCATTTGATCTTCACAATAACCCTCTGAGGTAGTTATTTATTATTGGTTGTATGAATATTTTTATAGATGAGAAGACAGAGACAGAGTGACTTGCCCAGAGCCACAGTTAGTAAGTGTTTGAGTCAGAATTCACACTCCCGTCTTCAGAAATCCAAGTCCAAGCCTCTATGCCACTGTGCCACCTAGAAAACAGTAATAATAGCTCACATTTTCACAGAAAATCTGTGTAGGCAGTGGGAAAAGCATTGTTTATCTGCACAGAACCCTGGTTATGTGACCCTGGGAAAGTTTTTGACATGTCAGTACTTCCAGACAACTCTATAGGACTCAGTTGCAAAGCTGGTACAGATCTAAATTGTCTCTTAGAGAGAGTTCTCCTTGGTAATTCCTTAGATGGATAAAATCAAAGGTCAAATTCTACAGCCCCCTCTCCCCCCAAAAATGAAGAGTTTTATAGCCAGAATAATGTATTTCAAGTCCTTACTCTGTTACTGTCAGCTATGTGTGTCTGCAGGCAAGTCACTAATTTTCTCTGAACCTCTTTCTTTCTTTATAAAAAGGACAATAAAACTTGTGCTCCCTACCACTCAGAAATGTTTTGGTAAAGCATAAGATTCTATACAAATGTGAGTTAGCATCATTATCTTTGTTTTCTCATTGCTTTGTGATTTAGCAGATTTATTAAGGGCCTACTATGCGATTAGAGTGTTGTACCCTCAAGGAGTTCCCTCATTTTATCTTCACAACCTTGTGAAAAAGGAAGGTTAATAATTATTTCCATTTTACAGATGAGGTAAGTTAGGTTCAAGAATTTTAAATAGCTCAAAAGCTTCTGTGGACGGTGACAGAATTCAGGTATTCTGATTACAAATACTATCTTTTGTAAACCTAGTCTCACCCTTTTATTTTACATATTAAGGCTAGAAAAGTGAAATGACCTGCCTGAGGTCACAAAGTAGGTGATAACAGACCTTGGATAAGCTAAACCTTCTAAGTGCTCTTGCTACCTATCCCTGTCTTTCACCTTTACTGATATCTTTGTGACCCCTTCTTTACTCTTGAGATTCCAGTCTATTTTTCAGGCTCTGCTAGCCTGGCCTATTATATATTTCCAAACACATGATTAGTTTGGCTTAGATAATATCAAATTTTAACTAGAGCTGAAACTAGCAAAGAAATCACCTGAGCTCAGTAAAGTGGACCTGAGTGATCTACTTCATAACATAGTCTATTTGATGACCATCAACACTGCAGGATGTTACTCAAAACAATTTCAGCCAGGGATGTTTGATTTCCTTAAATTTCCTGCTATATGTTTCTAAGTTCAAGGAAGATCTTCTAAAACTAAAGACAAAGGTACAGAGCAATTACTATTTTAAAAATGTTAAGGAAACTCCTGATTTCCCATATTATCTGAAATCCAGTTCAGAATCTAGTGCTGTCATTAGAATTTTATTTCAACATAATGGACATAGGAATCTACATTTAAACTAAGACATTTTGGCTTGATTTTTTTTTGTATCTATCTATTTTTAGAGAGGCAGCATGATAAAATATCAGATATTGTAATAGATCCTCAGTCAGAGAGAACTAGATTAAAATTCTGCCACAGAAAATTACTACTTTGTAATCCGGGGCAAGTCATTTAAATTGTTTCCTTACCTGATATAAAGGAATAGTAATAGCACCTACCTCACAGAGTTTTTGCTTATACCAAATGAAATAACCTGTAGAAAACTGCTAGGTGGCATAATAGAGTGCTGGACCTAGAGTCAGAAAGTCCTGAGTTCAATTTGGCCTCAGACACATACTAACTGTGTAACCCTGGGCAAGTCACTTAACCCCTATTTCCTCAGTTTCCTTATCTATAAAGTGAGCTGGGGAAGGAAATGGCAAACCACTCTAGTATCTTTGCCAAGAAAACCACAAATGGAATCACAAAGACTTGGAAACAACTGAAATGACTAAACAAAAAATATAGGCACCATATAAAAGTGAATAAGTGATGATGATGAGGAGGAGGAGGAGGAGGAGGAGGAGGAGGAGGATGTCTCCATTGGTCATCTACTTACAGAAGATGGAAGAACTAGACTTAATTGTTTATTTCATATAGAGAAAGAGAAAAAAACTCACCTCAACAGGATTCTTCATGTTTCAGAGTGTGCTCAGTGTGAGAGGGTCCCTTAAAATAGAGTGTCCCAACTTCAAGCAGAGATCAAAGCAATAAATGTGATGAGAATGAAGGACGTCAGAATGATGCAGATAAATTCAGTGTTTCTGTGAATGACTGGTTTTCAAAGGCAGCATTTGAATTGGTGATGCAAAGAGATTCGAATGAGCTAAACATATATGGATCTTGGCTTACCTTTAAAATATGGGTATTTTTTTTCCTTTTTAGAGTTATGCTAGTTGAAGGTAGCTCTTATGTTTTTTTTTTTCGTTAGGGAGAAAAAAAAGGTAACACTAAATTGAATGAATTTTTAATTTTTCCATTGCAGGGTCTTCATTTTGGTGCCTCTTAGACATTGTCCCTATCAAAAATGAAAAAGGAGATGTAGTACTTTTCCTGGCCTCATTCAAGGATATAACAGACACAAAAGTAAAGCTGACTCCAGAAGACAAAAAGGAAGGTTTGTGCAGTTTTTTGGAAAACATTGACAGATGGAATGCTTTTTGAGACTGTTTACTATGGGGAATATAATTTTAGTACATCAATGATAAATGTGCATAATTGTTGACTGTGAATTTTCAGCCTGCTCATAATGGGTGAATTATGGGATTGTAGTATAGATTGAAAGTTGGGAGGTACCATAGAGGCCATCTGGTCCAGCCCCTTCCTTTTATAAATGAGGAAACTGAGGCCCATGGAGGTGAAGTGACTTGTCCAAGTCACACAGTATAAGTGACAGAACTAGGATTTGAGCCCAATGAATATTCCCCTGTATGTTATGGATATAGAAAACAAGAGGATTAAAAAAACTTCTGTGGAATCTATCTAAGTTATTCTCAATCAAAACTAACCGTAAGAGAACTGTTTTTATTTTGTCAGACAACTAGATCCAATTTAAGTAGATATTGTAGTCTAAGAGAGGCCAAGGAGGTATCCTATTCACTGTAATGGAGATTTGTTTCCTCTACCATTGGGTAATTGGAAGGAGATACAGTATTGGTATTTGTAATAATTTGGGACCACTGGGAAAATCTTTCAACAGTTTTCACTGAGGTTCAGTCCACGGCTTTATGGTTTTTCTCTTATGTCATCATTTTCTTTAGCTCAGTAAGCAGATCACTAGTTTCGCTGCCAGCCAAGAAATCTGCCTTTTAAAAGAATGCTGATGATGCATCTTTCTAAAGCTAAAAGTTTGTGTTCCTTTCAGGTATACGAGTAAACCCTAGGACAGGGAAGAGTTTCCACAGGGGCCCTTGAATGGGCCAGCTACTGACCTATCAAACCTTCAACTTTCTTCATCTCTGATTCTCCCTAGTTAAAATGTGTTTGTCTATTGATGCTTTCTTATTAAGATCTGTTATTAAGATCCTCCAAAAAAAGAAAAAGCCTTTCAGTTACTACATATGCATTTCTTTGTTTTTCCTCAATCTTAAGTAATTCTAGGAAAATATTCGTAAAGGCACATGTGAGGGTGTGGGTGTGGGTGTGTGTATTTCTGAGGATCTCATGCTCATAGATTTAGGACAGGAAGAGATTTTAGAAGGCAACCTAGTCTAACTCACTCATCATCATTTTACATGTGAGGAAATCAAAGTGATCTTCAAATGAAGGCATAACCATGTTGTCTTCCACCCCATTTCAGTACACTCTAGGGATGCCCTATTGACTCCAAGATCAACTATAAAATTCTGTATTTGGCTTACAAAGCCCTTCATAAGTTGACCACTTTCTACCTTTCCAGTCTCCTTGGATCTTATTCCTTTGCACATAATCTGATATCCAATAACACTGATGTCCTTCTGTTTCTCATGAAATACTCCCATCTCCTGATCCCAGAATTTTTACCAGTGTTCTCCATGCCAGGAATTCTCTCCCCCTTCATTTGTACCTCCTGGTTTCACTGGCTTCCTTCAAGTCTCATCTTCTGTAAGAAGCCTTCCCCAGACCCCCTTAATGTTCTGTGATTACCTCCAATTTATCCTCTATACATCTTCATTATGTATGCTAGTTTCATGTTGCCTTCCCTTAGACTGTGAGCTAATTCAGAGCAGGGATTAATAGTTTCATTTGTCTTTCCTTGTATCCTCAAGGTTTAGTACAGTTTCAGGCACCTAGTAGATACTTCATAAATGTTTCTCGACTTCCTTTTGACTGAGCCCCAGAAAAGTTAATTGATTTTCCCAAGGTCATACAGGTAGTAAGGATCAGGACTTTGAACCAAGGCTCCCCAACTCCAAATCCAGCACTCTCTCTATTGGATGGGAATCTACTCTGTATTGTGTTGTACTGAGCACCACTCCACTCCCCGAGCTCCCATTAAAAGCAATTGAACAACCATTATGTGTCCTAGGAGATAAGAGCTCTTTAGACAAAATGAGGAAGGACAGATTTAGAAATGTCTAATGGCTTATCTTTCTGCCATCCTCCTTCATTTCTGCAAATGAGGAGTTTGGAAAGCCAGTAGATATATGTAGTGTAGACATATAAAGCATCTACCTATTTTCTCCCACTATCTACTAGGCTGGGGCTCTCTTTTATCAACAGATTGCTAGAGTAGTATCATTGACCTGCTTTACAGGAAGAATGCTTTGTGAATGAGCTGCCAAAGGCAAATATAACCATTATTTGCAAGCCCAGTGAGGTTCGACTGATATGCCAAAAGGGATGTTCTTCAGAAGAGGGCTGCTTATTTACATGAACAGATTTTGACATGGGGGTTACAAGCAACTTTGAAATATGCTCTGACTTCTGGGAAGAATATTTATTTTTCACTTCTAAAGAGAGTTGTGAGCATTGGACTTCAATGAGAGGTTCAGACATATTGAGTGAGTTTATTTAATAAGGTACAATCACCTTCCCTGTAGCTTTTATTTTTTTAAAGTAAAACCATTTTGGAAAAAGCTTGGGAGTTTCTATATTTGGAAGGCATGGATGGGGACTGGTACTTGTGATATCATTTGTACAGACATTCATAATTGTTTTGGGTGTTGTTCAGTCATTTCAGTCATGTCTTGGCTCTTCATGACCCCATTTGCATTTTCTTGGCAAAGATACTGGAGTGGTTTGCCATTTCCTTCTCCAGCTCATTTTACAGATGAGGAGCTGAGGCAAACATGGTTAAGTAGCTTGCCCAGGGTCACACAGCTAATTAGTAAATGTCTGAGGCCAGATCTGAACTCAAGAAGATGAGTCCTCCTGATTTCAGACCTGCCACTCTATCCACTGTGCCAATGGGCATTGATTTTTACAGGTA
Source organism: Notamacropus eugenii (assembly GCF_028372415.1). Taxonomy (NCBI): domain Eukaryota; kingdom Metazoa; phylum Chordata; class Mammalia; order Diprotodontia; family Macropodidae; genus Notamacropus; species Notamacropus eugenii. The sequence continues at coordinate 34,718,499 of NC_092874.1, read as the reverse complement.
GATAAATATCTGTATAAAGCACAAGTCTTGGAAGCATGAAGACAGTATTTGTAATCCTGCTTCATATACTTTCAAGCTGTGAAAACCTGGGCAAGTCACTTAATGTCTGTGACTCAGTTTTCTCACCTGAAAACTGGGGATAATAATGGTAATCACACTGAAAAATTTCAGTCTCTATATAAATGCTAAATGCTTTAAGGAAACATGAGATAAGGAAAATCCTGTTGAATGAATCTGATGATTTATCTGGAATTTATGATCTTAGAGTTTCCTGAGGTACTGAGAAGTTGTCCCTCCCCCAGCATCACACAGCCAGCAACTGTCAAAGCCTACAGATTGAATTCATTTTCTTGACTTTAGGACATCTTCTCTGGTCACCATACCAAGCTGATCCTGTGCAGTCACAGTTTTAGAGTTTCACCAACCCTCCAATCTGACTGACACGTGAATTATGTCCCCTCTCCAACAAATGACCATCTGTCTTTCACTTAAGACCTCCATGGAGGTCAACCAGTCCAACTTTTGTATATTTCTTATGGTTAGGAAGTTTAGCCTGATATCTTTGCTGCAATTTTCAATCTTGTCATTGCTCTGAAATTCTTCCCTCTGGGGTCCAGTGGCTTCTGTGTTTTACTGTTGTGGATTGATGAAGTCTGCTTTTGCACATTCTTGTAGGTATTCGTTTATGTGCCTTATTCTGACTTTGATGAATCCGCAGTGCTAGATCTAACATAAGGTGAGAATAATTAAAGCAGAGAGGATTGTTCCCATGAAACCTCGAGCCTAGCAATGAAGCCAGAAGAGAAAGAAGAAGGCTGCTTATTCATTAACAAAAAATCATTTATTCACAACTACCACCACTAACATGCCATTTGGAGAACTGCTCAGATGTTTTGAGCATTTTTCCCATTCAGGAATGAATGTTGTTGTCATATGTTAATTGTACATTTATTTATATATGTATACATGCACAATCAATATATCTATATATAAACATATGTATTACATACTCATTTATGTGTACATGTATACATATATTATATATAGATATATAGATATTTATCTGTGACATTAGATTTTTTTCTCAGTGATGTTTGATATAAATATTTGCCTCTCAACCATTTCTAACCATTTCTGATTAACTGTGTTCATGAAAAGCTTTTAAATTTTCTGTAATCAAAATTATCCCTTTCGTCTTTTGTAATTTCTTTTATTCCTCGCTTGGGGAACAATTCTTCACTTAGCCATAAATTTGAAAAGCACCTCCTTGTATTCCATATTTTTTTTCTTTGCTTTGTCTCTCCCTGGTTGATACATCAAGGCCATGTTTGTATAATAGAAGCAATTAGAAATGTGTCCTTTTTTATTATTTCAAACAGTTTATGTAGCATTGGAATTAATTGTCCTTTGAATTTTTAATAGATTCACTTGTAAATCCTTTAGGTCCTAGAGTTTTGTTTTGTTTTGCTTTCCCTTTGGGAGTTTATTTATGACTTATTCAAATTATTTTTTTAATATTGTGTTATTTGAATGACCTGTGTTTTATTTTGTTAGTCTGAGTATTTTATATTTTTGTAAATACTCATCTATTTCCTCTGTGTTGCTAGCTATCTCATTGGGCAAAATAATTTCTGATAATTGCTTCTTTCTGCAATTGTGGTAAGCTCATCTTTTTTATTTCATATGAACAATTTACATTTCCAGCTCTTCCATTTAAAAAAAAAGTGCTATGACCATTTATTTACAGGCCACATTTCTATTTTGAGCTTATTATGGTATACTGTGTAAGATGCTGATCTAAAACTCATTTCCATAGAGCTCCTTTTCCAATTTTCCCAGATGTTATTGTCAAAGAAAAGCAGACTTTCCCCAAATAATTGATGTTATTTGATCTTTCAAACTCACACCAACTGTTTTCAATTTACTCTGTTTTGAATTTATCTTAGATCCAACACATAATTCTGAAAGCAAATTTTCTGAGTTATTCTTTAATATATGAAAGATTAGATAATTAGATATGTCAAGCTTGTGATGTATGTTACTGATAAGTTTGCACACCTCTTCTCCAGAGTCCATGAAATTGTTCTTACTCTCCAGACTTGAAACTGAATCAGCTCTGAAACTGAGTCAACTCGTTTACCTAGAACAGAAATCCAGCTCCCCTTCTTGAATTAATTCTGTTTTATCCTCATTCTCCCATTCAAAATGGTCCAAAACTTGAATCCTATAATCTTTGACTCTTTTCTCATCCTGCTTCTTACCTCCCTTCCAATCGGTCACTCCATCTTTTTGATTCTTAAAAAAGACCTCTTGCTTCTCATCATTTTTTCCCATCTCTACTGTGAACGCTCTGGTTCAGCTCCTAAACTCAGAATCACTTCTAGTGCTCAGCACAATTATTTACACATGGCTAAATGAATGGAATACCTGTACAGCTACAGTAACCCCCAACTGGGTTCCCTTTCTACAGCACTGGGGGCAACTAGATGTCTCAGTGGATAGTTCACCTGGTCTGGAGTTAGGAAGATCTAAATTTAAATCCAGCCTCAGACACTCCATTGTGCTGCCTCAGTTGTTTTTTATCTGTAAAATGAGGAAAATGAGTTTATTTCCCAGTGCTGTTGTAAGGATAAAATGAGATAGTGTTTATAAAGTGCTTTCCAAATTTTAAGGCATTATATAAATTTTATCATCATCATAGTGATCCACATCATAATTATTACTACTAACTAGAATGTGTTAACCAAAAACAAGCCATAGTGGCCTAACGTTTTCTCTTTTCTTGACAGTTAATTAACCAGTAGCTCAGGGCAGTACTGTAAATATATTTTTTATTTAGATTTAGCAAATCATTAATGAATTATCTCAGTATTTCCTACAATTATTGTGGAAAAGGTAGAAAGGGATCCTAGATCCTGGCACAGTTAGATGGATGCAGAGTTACTGGACTCAAACATTAGTTATTAATGGTTCAGTGTAAACTTAGAAGGAGGTTTCATTGAGTGACCCAGAAATCTACTGCCTGGTCCTACGCTTTTTAACATTTTTTTCCAGACATTGATAAAAACACAAATGGCATCCTATGAAATCTACAATTGGCACAAAACTAGAAAGGATAGTTAATACAGTGAATGATAGTCAGCATCTAAGAAAAATACTTGCTTGATGGACTAGAGCACTGGGCTGAACTGATTAATGAAATGAAATTCAATAAGTTTAAGAAATGGAATTCACAAGCAAAAAGTACAGAAGGTGTGATTAGACAGTGTTTTGTATGGAAAAGATTTTCAGAGTTTAGTAGATTGTAATCTCAATATGTACCCACAGGGCAATGTGGAAGCTAAGTTTCACACACACACACGTGTATATTTACATATATGTACATATATATACATATGCATATCTGTACAGACATATGTTTATATGTAGATGTATATATACATATATATTTATCTATATCTATATTTCTGTAGATGTAGATGGATGGATGGATGGATGGATGGATGGATGGATGGATGGATGGATACCAATTTGTGTCTAATGGTAGCTATCTCTAGGGTGGAGAAGGGGAAAGAAAAAATTTGCATGATAATTTTGTTGTATATTTAAAGGGAATGGCAAGTGTTACTTTTTTATTGTAATATGTTATGGAAATGCTTGGGTTTTATTTCTATAAATTAAAAAGTTAGTACAATCTTAGGTTCTTAAGAGAGGCATTAAGTTCCAAGAATAAGGAAGAGGTTTTCGTGTATACTGCTCTGGTAAGGACTAATCCAGAATATTGTGTTCCGTTCTCAGTGCCAGTGTTTAGAAAGGAGATTGATAAGCTGGAAAGTATCCAGCAATGAACAACCATTATGAAGAGCCTTGATTCCATGCCATATGAGTCAGCTGAAGGAACTGGGGAAGTTTAACTTGGAAAAGAGAATATTCAGGGGGACATGATGACTTTCTTCAAATCACTGAAATGTTTACTATGTGGAAAAGACTTTACTTATTATATTTGTGCCAAGAGAAGAGAACTTGGAGTAATATGTAAAAGGTCAACTTAGACCTGACAAAAAGGAAACTTAACAAGCAGTTGGAGCTATGCAAAAGTGGAATGGACTGCCTTGGTTTATACTTAACTTCATTGTCATTGAACATCTTCAGGTAAAAGCTGGACGGACTAATTTGGACACTTAGGTTCAATAAGGTGAATACTGAGGTTCCTTTCACTTCTGACATTCTCCGAGTCTCTAATCTAATCTAACATATATTTTTGTTGTTTTTCAGTTGTTTCAGTACTATCCAACTCTTTGTGACATTATTTGGGGTTTTCTTGGCAAACATACTGGAGTGGTTTGCCATTTTCTTCTCCAGCTCATTTTATGGACAAGAATTTGAGGCAAACAAGGTTAAGTGAGTTGTTTGTGATCACATAACTAATAAGTATTTGAGACCAGATTTGACCTCAAAAAGATGAGTCTTTCCAACATCAGGTCCAGCATTCTATCCCCTGTGCCTGTCTATCTTATATGTCACTATTAAAGTGATCTTCCTAAAATACCACTTTGCTCATTTTTCTCAAAAGCCTTCATGCCTCCCACTGTTTATAGGCAAAAGTCCAAAATCCCTAGTTTAGCCACAAACTGGCTCCTTTGCAGTTGGATCTCTACTTATTCTCCTCCCTGAACCCTTTGGTACTGTTGAGCTGCTCCATTTGGTCTCTACTCAGTATATCAGAGAAGCAGCATGGTATACTGGGAACAGCTCTGGATGCAGAAGCTGAGGATTTGGGTTAAAATACAACCTCTGTTACTTCCTTCAGCAATTCACTTAACTTCTTTTATCCTTTGGCAAATGAGGGAGTTGTGCTCAAGGAAGTTCAGTGTTGTTTCTCTCTCTCTCTCTCTCTCTCTCTCTCTCTCTCTCTCTCTCTCTCTCTCTCTCTCTGTCATCCTACAAAGACTTTGTACTTCACTTCCTTCATACTTTTCTTTCCATCATGCCTGGAATGCCCTTTTGCTCCCTCAATGCTTGTCCCAATTCCGTTCGTCCTTCAAGACCCAACTGAACTTGTTTAAAGCTTTCCTGAGTTGCTCAAATTCACTGTAATCACTTCCTCATGTGAGTTGTAGTAGCATATTATTGTACATATCATATGCATAGGACCTTGTGATAGTTTTAATATTGAACAGCTATTTGTATTATATTTTATTTATTTATTCATATTTTTGCCTTATGTCTTTAACTGGATTATGAGCTCCTTAAAGACATCCTATATATCTATTTTCTACTATACTTCTTATAGTTACAGATGACATAAATAGAAAGACATACATTCATAGACTCATAGGATCATAGAATCAAAGCATATCTGTAGCTAGAAGAAATTTTAACCCCCAACTATTCTAACCCCCTTATCTAATAGATGGGGAAATTGAGGCTCAGAGGGATTAAGTGATTGTCTTAAGGCATAAAAGTAATAAGACTGTCAGAGGCAGCATTTGAACTTTAGTCCTTTTAATCCAGAGAAGAGCTTTTCCACTGAACTGTACATATAATCATAGCATACTAGAGCCAGAAATATTTAATCCATTAACTTTTTTCACAAAAAAAGAAACTGAGTCTCAGAGGAACAAAGAAACTTGCCCGTAGGAGACACTCAGTAAGTCCCTCATTAAAGAACCCCTTATACGTCATATTTCTTCTAGTTTCCCTCTACATTTTCATCAGACTTCTGTACTCAGTTCAATGTCTCAGTTTTCCCATTCCCTTCTCCATCCCACCCCCAAGAATCTTATCAGCTGATTTTTTTCATTTACTCTTCGTGAGTATAATGGCACATGACTAGTATCTGGGCATTCAGCCCAGTTTAGTCGATTTTGTTTTTGTTGTAGGATATCCCAGATTTCGGTTTAAATGGATGATTTACAAGTGTCCTTTGTCAAATATATGAATAACAACACAAGTCATTCCAGCAGAAAAAAACTTTAATTACATTTGCAAAAAAAAAAAAATAGATTGTTTAAACTCCAGAATTTAGGAGTTAATGAAAGTCATTAATGAAAACAATGGTGACACTTTAAAGCCTTGTGGTGAAAATTTCTTGGAGATGAAGATAGATAGTATTCTCTTGTCTATTTCAAAGAGTTTCTCTATTGTCAGATGTTTGTATTGTTTTCACTGATGCTTCTATGTGGAAATATTCCACTCGGTGGTGGAATGATAACCCTTTTGAGCTATTATTAGGTAAATATAAGAGTGTGATCTATCAGGTGTTTAGTGCTGGATCTATCTTCCAACTGGCTTGTAAGGAGGTAAGGGAGACTTGCAAGTTTGAGGAATGGGAGGCTTGGATACCATTCCACTGCTTCATCATACCTCTAAATATCATTATCAAATTCAGCTTTATCCCCATGTCCTCATGTCCTTGAAGACCTACCAATATATTTTTACCATATTTAATGCTAAATATTGGAGCTCTATCCACTCAAGGATGAGTAATATACTAGAATACTGATTATCTCTGCCTTTACAAATGATTCAAGCAAAATTCTAAGCTAATAGATCTCATGCTTCAAGGAGATTGTTTGGTTTCTTCTGTTTTGCTTAAGACAAAAGCTACATAACATTTGTGTTAGTGTCCCCGTAACTTTCAAAGTCTGTTACAAGTATGAGTTTGACTAGCCAATTTTAACTTTAACTGAAATCTGATCTCTTACCTGTCTTGGAATACACCCTTTTGGAAGTCTTTTTGCTTCTAAGGACCATTTTTAGTGCACAAATTACTTAGAAGATGATTCATATTCATTCTCAATTACTCAAATTTATCTGTGATCTCATCCATGTGTATATTACATTAAGTGAAAAAAAATCATAACACACATCTACCCTTCTCATGCCACTCTTTTTCATGTCCTCTAATAAGTTTGCTGCAGAGAATTCACCTACAATTCATAAGGTCTTTCTCACTTTGTCTTGATATCATCAATATAACTTTTGGTCATATAGGTGCTCCATTGGTTATCTCTTATTGCCTCATGGCCAATGAATTTCCCGTCTATTTCTTTGATCATATCCTTTACTATTGTGAGGATAGGGGTTGGTTGAATAAATGAATCAAATTACCACACTCTATATGAAGTATGTAACAAAATTTCACTCTAGTAGGTGGTAAAGCATTTCAACTGAATCATATCAAAGATATTCCAAGTAAGTGTAAAATGCCTTGACCAATCAATTTAGATATCACTAATGAGCCATTGGTTGAGCTAGAGGGGATGTTTAACAGGAAAGGTATTCAGATTGCCTAAGGAAATGTGGTCATGTCTCAAAGGACCATTTATAAAATATAAAGCCAGTTCTGGACCAAGAGAAATATTTAGTTGAGTAATCTTCCATTTGTAATGAGTGTAATTTCTTAGTGAGGGTGAAAGAGGAGAGTGTAAAAGCTAGCTTAAAGATTAACATAATAAAAAAAAACCTAAAATCTTTGCAGCTGGTCCCATCACTTCCTGGCAAAGAGAGGGAGCTGTAATGGAAGCAGTGTCAGACTTTATTTTCTTGGGCTCAAAGATCACTGCAGATGGCAGTTACAGCCATATTTTCTTTTGTTTCATGCTCACTTAGAAAGCTATGGCAAATCTGGATGGTATACTAAAAATCAGAGATATTACCTTGCTGACAAAGGTCTGTATGGTCAAAGCTATGTTTTTTTCCAGTAGTAATGTAACTTGTATGGCAACGTAGGGCTATGAGTTGGGCTACAAAGAAAGTTGAGGGCCACGCAATTGATGCTTTTGAATTACAGTACTAGAGAAGACTTTTCAGAGTTCCTTAGACAGCAAGGAGATCAAATCAGTCAATACTTAAAGAAATTAATTCAGGCTATTCACTGAAAGTATAAAATACTGAAAGCTGAACCTTAAAAACTTTGGTCACATAATAAAAAGATGGGACTCGGTGGGAAAGACCTGGATACTGGGAAAGATTGAAAGCAAAAGGAAAAAGCAGATGAGATGGATAGATAGTGTCATGGAAACAACAAACATGAACTTGGACAAACTTCAGGTTGTTGTGGTTTTTGTGTTTGTCCTTCACTCTCAAAGAGGACCGTGACATCAAGATAATGACTTGACTTGCAGTTGACTTTGATTTGAGTGAGGGAGGACTGTGCAGGTCACCAGCCTCACTTTCTCCTCCAGAGCCATCTGGGTCCAGTGGCCTGATATTCATCAATACCAGTGGAGATGGCCCAGGATGCAATGCGAGGCCCTGGCCATTTTAGGCTAAGGTCTTATCAGATTCTCACTTTGAGTGAGATACACCCATTCCGTGAATAGCCTTCCTTAAGTAGTTACTCAGGGGATGGCTCCTTTTAATAAAACAAATAGCAAAACAAATCAGACTCAGAGAGGAAGACCCTCAGGTTTCCTAGGTAACAGAGAAACAGTTACTATTTAGTATTTACATTCATTCTGTTCTAGGGGAGCAGGGACAAACTTCAAGGGATAATGGAAGATTGAAGGGCCTGGTGTGTTCTGGTCTGTTGGGGTCATGAAGAGTCAGACACAGCTGAATGAATGAACAACAAGTATGAATGCAATGCAGCCAGCTCACATCTACCATGTGCCTTTTCATTGGCCTCTGGATTGTGAACATTCTTTGAAGAGTATAGTATTCCCTGTTTGTGTCTATCTTCTCTCATTCCTCATAAATTCATGGCATTTGACATTGATAATTTGTAGATGCATAATTTAACATTGTTCATCACCTTGAATACTTTCTGTTCTCTAGGTTTTCCTAGAATTACTTTCTCCCAGTTCTTCTCCTACGCACGTGATCACTGCTTCTCAAGCATTTTTCCTGGCTCATCATCCATATCATTCATTCATTAAAGAACTGATGTGAATGATATCATTAATGTCAAAACAAATGGCAAGAGCAGTAAATCAATAGGCAGACTGCATTTTCCACTGTTATCTTTCAATGCAAGATAAATTGAAGAAGGCCCTCAGCATTCTGAGTAGGCTTCTGTGGTACACTTATGAGAGTTTATGGAAAAGAGCCACATCATAGTCATTGATAGATGAATTATGATTTACATAATTGGAAAGAATAAGCACATCACTGCCATCCATTTTAATATCTGAGTTCCTCAATATGTCATTAGGAAAATTCTCCTAAATAGATAAGGGGTGTTTAGGCTTTACTTTTGATACTGGGTTAGCTAGAAGCATTGACTGGTCAAACACCACTGAAGGGCAATTTCTTTAATAATACTATTAGGAAATTGTCTTAATAGCCAAGTTGGTTCGAGCAGTATATATGGAATTTGATGAGTATTATTATAAATATAAATGGAGATGAAATATTCTTTACTGAATATGAAAAAAATGACTATGAAGGGCTTAGAGAAAGGATACACATATAAAGGTTTTTGAGCTAAGAAAATCTAGCAACAATTTAATTATGTTAGTCATAAGAGGAGATTTGATAGAAGAGTGACTACAGACATAAAATCTGATCAAGCAATAAGTAAAAGTGTTGGGGGAGGAAAGAGGAGCCCATCTGGATAACAAATGAAGAAATAACATAAGTGGATACTTTACCAGACTTGTAGATAAAGGTGATAAGACCATCAGATACAGAAGTTTTACAATTTTCCTACTCATCAATATAAATGAGGAAGCTGGCCTTTCAGTGGAAACTGGAGCAAAAGGTCTCCCCACATATCATGCCATTATGTCCAACTCAGTGAAATGGGAAATTAAGCCCTTGGCAGTTATGTCTTGGTTTGAGATCAGACACTGGAAAGTTTAAGATATATAAGAAAGGGATATGAAGTAATGTGATCATTAAGAAAGATAGGAAGTATGACTGAAAAGAAGGTGAAATTACAACGATGAGTTACAGAAGTCAAAATGTAGCAAAAGTCGTTACAGCATAGCTATAAATTAAGTGTGTGAGTCACTGGTAACATACTCCAACACTGAAATTGATCTATGGTCTCCTTAGTTTGGATATTCCCTAGAACAATTCAACAACTCATCCAAACCTGTCCATCCTATCCTATGTAACTCTTGTCCATGTCCTATCATAAGCTTGTCATCAGAGATTCATCCAATACACCAAGGGCTATCCTCACTTTCTCTAAACATCATGGGAACACTAGTACAACACTTAGGCTAACCGGTCTTATCAACTATCAAATGAGAAGTCTATTTCTTTACAGTGATACATTTTCCTGATGACACATTTGAATCCAGTTTTTTGAAGTTCTGCTATGGGTTGCAGCCATTCACAACCACCATTTAGCTCTCCATTGCTTTCATTTTCAAGTCTTCACGTATCATTATATTTATGCTCACTATCACAGAGCAGCATTGGTAGACTATTCATATTAAAGTGACTGTCCTTCAGTTTTTGAGAAGTTTGAGATTGCTGAAATAGATTCATGATGAAACATGTTAACCAAAAGTTTTAGTCATTGTCTAGGAGGACATCGAATATAGATCAAAGTTGAAAAGAGATTCCTTATGGATGGTGAAAACCTCCAGATACTTATATTTCAGTATGACATTGTACCGATTAGATGAAACCCTGAAACATTGTAGAGTCTCTTAGATTCATAGCAAGGAAAAAATAGTAAATTTATGACACTGTTGAAGAAATTAGAGGTAAATGATTTATGCTGCCTTTAGGATGAGACCATTGAAGAATATACATGTTCACAAAAGCATATGACACTTTACAAAAACAATGTAATAAAATAAAGATGATTTGGAAATAAATGTAAAAAGCAGAAATATCAATCAAATCCTTTACAAATCAAAGAACATTAAAATGATAATAAACTGAGGGAGCAGAAGCAGAAAGCACAGATTTAAAAAAGGAGACAATCACCACATCCAAATTATGAGTGAGTCAAAAAGTGGGGAAAGATATATGAAAGACAAAGATAACCATAAAACCAAAAATTTTGGATGCAGCTAAAGCAGGAAAAAAATCCCTAAGATAGAAACTTAATAGAGAAGGAAAAAAGGGAAGAATTAATAAACTGAATATGCCATTAAAAATAAGTACAAAAAAGAAATATTGAAAATTAGAGGAGAAATAGTTTCATTGGAAAACAAAAAAAAACTATAAAAGTGTAAATCCTGGTTCATTGGAGCAATAGCAAAATTCATAATTTTAGCCAGAGGAAAATCAAACTAACAAATTAGAAAATAACAAGGTAAAATCACAAGAAAGCCATAAAAAATGAAAATAATTATTAGACATTTGCCAACAAAGCTGACAATTCAAAAAATAAAGAATGATCAGCAAAATGCCTAACTTAATATATATATCCTAAATGATCTAATCTTAGAATGGTATCACAGTAATCCTAAAGGAAATTTTTTAAAAACCTGAACCAGATGAATTTTCAGAATATCAGACTTTTAAAGAGCAATTATTACTGATACTAGACAAACAAATCCTCCAAATTAGGAAAGAAAATATTCTACTGAATTCCTTTTGTGAGACAAGTATAGCTCTAATCCCTATACTAGCAAAGTATAAAGGAGGGAAGAAAACAGCTTATTAATTATCACTATTATCTGTTCAAAAATTTGATACAATCTGCTGGTTAAAAGATTATAGCAATTTGTCCCCAAAATCATTTAGTATAATCATTTGATTTATACAAAGAGGGGAAGAATAATTCAACTTTAAGAAAATAATTGCTATAATTAATCATATTAAAAACATCAGCTTCTAAAACCACATGTATTTAGGGTTTTTAAAAAAAGTATCTATCTGAAAACCAAAGATAGCTTTATATGCAATGAAAAGCTTTCCCAATAAGTACAATAGCAAAGCAAAGATGCTCTCTTACCCAGTTGTTATTTCACATAGTTCTAGGAAGGAGGCAGGTAGTATGAAAATCAAAGAGAAAAAAAAAATCTGTTTGTGCATGGTATGGTGATCTGGTTAGAAGTCCTAGGGAATCAACAAAAAACCCCAAAACTAATTGAGACAATTGTGTCAGTGAAGTTCTAGGCTACAATATAATCTCAAAAAAATCAATAGCATTTCTGTTCAGAAAGAAAAAAAAATGAAACAAGGAAAAATAGAAAAGGCAGCACCTTTCCAATATAACTCACAAAGGCATAAAATATCTGGAAGTCAATCTGTGAAAACACATCCAATACCTATGTAGTCACAATGATAAAAAGGTCAAAGGAGCCAGACTATCAAGGAAAATATTTTTTTTCAAAAAAGATCAGAATAAAGGGGAATAACACTTCTAGATTTGAAGTTATATTTTAAAGCAGTATTCATCAAAACAATTTATTAATAGTTAATTTTTTAAATAAAATACGTCAACTAAACAGACTCCGCAAAGAAGAATCAAAAATAATTAAACTCAATTATTCAGTGTTTGGCAATTCCCAAAACATAAATCACTTAGGAAAGAAATACCTACCTGACAAGAATTGTTTGGGTAAATTGAAAAGTGTCTTAAGGAAATTATGTGTAAACTGATATCTTGCACCATATTCAACAACATAAATTCAGAATAGATATGTGACCTGGATATTAAAGATTATACAATGAAAAAATTAAAAGAGTAGATCATATGCCATTCTCAGCCTCCCCTTGCAGAGGTGGGAGACTATGGGTGTAGAAGGCTTCGTACAACATTAGAATTTTTCAAACTGTTTTTCAGTTCTACTACTTTTCACTTCCTTTCTTGTTCTTGGTTTTCTTTTGTTTGTTTGTTTGTTTCTTTTGTTGTTTTTTGTTACTAATGCCTTTCCAATGAATACCTAGAATTGCCATTCCCAATTTTAGGTGACCACTTAAGAGAGCTTCAGAGCCTGCTTCCCACAATGCATAATTCAAGGGCTAAACGGTTTGTACTTGAGATGATGAAGAGTCCCCTTATTAGATGTGGAGACAGAGAAGCTGGTGAATCAATCTATTCTCCATCCTGCTGGAAATCATGTCACAACTGTTTTGAAACTCTTCCAGAGAGGCAAATGGATCGTGCTCTCCAATGGTGTGCTCAAGTCAACTCAAAGAGCTCATGACAGTTGATTATTGAATTTTCACTGTGACCATTTACATCTCAGAAACTGGCAAATGATATAAATCAGGATTTGTTTTATCATTTTATTGATTGCCTAGACTTATGAAAGTTATGGATGAAATACTAATAATACACATTAATTGTAGAAATGTTGTTGTCATCATTGAGTTATTTTAGTTGTATCCAACTCTCTGTGACCCCATTTGGGGTTTTCTTGGCAAAGATACTGAACTGGTTTCCCATTCCCTTCTCTAGCTCATTTTACAGCTATGAAAATTGAGGCAAACAGGCTTAAGTGACTTGCCCAGGATCACATTACTAGCAAGTGTCTGAGGCCAGACTTGAACTCAGGAAGATAAATTTTCCTGGTTCCAGGTCCAGAGCTATTTTTTTCCAGAGAGCCAGTTGTTAATCATTTTCCAGTGCACACTGACTATCCCCTTTTCCAACTTCTGAATGCGGGTTTGTACTGCATTTTTTGCCTTATTTTCTAAGAATTACACAAAAGAGTTATCTATTCTGAAATAGCCTGGATATCCCTCACCTGTTAGTGACCTGTGACTAGGTCCAAGTTCCACATAACCAATTAACATAAATTTTACAAATGGATATTCACTTTGAAGATATGACAGAAAAAGAAGTACAAGCATTTCTCCTGAATAACTTGAGAGCACATTCTCCCATATACCCCCTAGGCTTCTAGGGAGAGTGTACTTTGTCTAGATATGATTGATTTTACCAAGTTCACAGACAAATGAGGCATCCCTGCTAGAGGAATCCTGGCCTCACGTACTGCTGGACTAGATCCAGAAGGCCAACTACTCCCTCTCTGCTGAGTGCCAATACTAGCTATCAAATCCACCATGGATGAGATTGTTCTACTACTGGCTTCCTATGCATCAAAGAATAAGTTCTGAAGCAGACACCTATATTCACATGGCCATATATCGTCCATGGATAGGGAGAAAACCAGAGACCTCTCTCATTAAGCCATTGTCTCTCACAAAATACCATCATCCAAGAAGAACTCAGCTGAAGAAAATAAATCAAAGAAAAAGAACAGAGAGGAGTAGGTCAAATGGGGTCTTTCTGAAAACACCTCAGTTCTGGCTACACCAATGCAGCTGAAGATGCTGCTGTCTATCACTTGGTTTGCACACGATAACCAGTAATTGTATGTCGATGCATGCTCCAAAGTCTCCCCAAAGTACTTCAATTACATGTAATTGCAACAATTCTGAAAATAGCCTGCCCTGCCCCCCAGCTTCTTCCATAAGGGGAATTGCATCATGAATGGATTCATTAGTCTTTTCCCTATTATGGAGATGAATCAAACCCAGAAAAGAACTCATGAGTTTGAGAGATCTAGGGATTCTGTATTCAATTAGTGGTACTGGCTGATATTAGAAATCTCTTTATTGAAGAGGATTGCCATGAAAAAGAGGATTGAGCCTGGAATGTCTGAATATCTCAAACTCAGAAAATTATCTCCAAATCTAGTCACTTCCATCTTGATACAATCAATTACCTAAGATCAGAAAGGAGCAAACAGAAAAAGAAAAAAGCCCAAACCCAAGCACAAGGTAATCAGAGCAAGACAGGCACATTAGATGCCATGAGCTCATGGCTACATAGAGGTTAGGGTGATGAATAGACCAAGACATCTCTTTTCTCACCTTCTCTAAGATAGCAGCTCAAAACAGCCCTGCAAGAAAGGAAGAAACTATTTACTGAGGATAGGGTCATTCCCTTTCAAACATCCATGGCGCCAATAGCTTTTCTGGCTCTGCAGCCAATAAGGAGACTCTTTGCATCAAAGTGCAAGACCTTTAGCCCTGAATCACATATTTCTAGAGGCAGATCCCAAAGTTCCTATGTCATCCCCTAGAATAAAACTTCAAAATATGCTCCATGGAATGGCAGCTCTCATTACACTTTACTAAAAGAAATGGCTCTCTGAGAGGGAGGGTGTGGTGAGGAAGAAAGGGAAAATACACTAGAAAAAGTTGGTGATATAAAAATAAGAGATGCGAATAGACATTTATTTTTTTTAAAAAATTGCATGAGCATTGATCCAGAATGGAGATTTTCCAAATATTATTTTTGCTTTCTCTTCATTGCACTCTGGAATCCACTACCAAATCTCTGGAGTTTCTTTACCATACCACAGCAGCTTTCTTACACTGGAAGTAGCTCTGCTCCTGTGGTCCCTTCATTTGATTGATCAGATCTCTCTAGAAGTCACTTCCTTTCAGTCTTCCTTCCTATCTGTGGTTCATATCCAACTCAGACTCCCATGAGAGCAGGAATTGACTCCCTGCTAGTGTTTGTATTCCCAGCACTTAACACAGGACCTGGTGCACAGTAGATCCTTAATACTTGGCTCTTGATTTGACTTGACTATATGACCAGCCTGCTTCCTTTTCTAGTCACATCTATTTAATGTCAATAAATTTAAAAAAGAAATCATATGGTATCTGCAGACAAACTTAACAAGCTTAGCAACCATTGGGACAGAGGTACAGAAAAAGAATTTTAAAAGAACATAAATTAGATAAAAGGATGATTTTATGATCCATATATAAATTTTATCTTTATTTGGATAAAGAGTCATTTGGCAATTTGTTCCTCTTCACATTTTCTTATCAACTCCTTACCCTGAAAGTAAGAAAATATAGAATTTCTATGTTTGGTTAATAAATAACTTGTGTCAAAGGAATATATTGAATTTGATACTTTAAAGAAGGGTAGTAAAGACCACATAGCAAGCAGAAAGCTGGAGGCCTCTTGATCACAAGGGATACCACAATAAATGTAGAAAAGATTATTACTTTTTTCCTTTGAAAAGAAAGTTCACTGTCTGTTTTGAGTCTCTAAAGGTTTATGGTTATAAAGAAATCTGGTGAAAACTGAAGAAATTGAGGTGGAATTATTTAAATGAAATAAAAACCAAGGTCAACAGCTAAAAGACATACTGTGAAGTTGGCAAAACGAGTTAGAAAGAATACAGAGGGGTTATCCAATGTATTGCCCTAAAGAAAGAAGAATGCTGAAGAAAAACTAGGTCTAAAGAAAATATTTCTGATTGACTTAGCATTGGCTAAAGTAGAGACTCTAAGGATTTTTTTTTCCTTTGAAAGGAGAAGAAGCAGGTTGGCTTTTATTTCTTTTGTTTTAAGGGAGAGGAGAATTAAGAACTGATCAGAAGGCCATGAAAATGTAGCCTATAGACAAGACACATTTAACAGTGCTTATAAAAACATAGTCAATATATTCAACTACAGGGAGTACTTTCATCTCATGTTGTATTTGAAAGACTCATCAGTCTCTGAATTTCTCATTTGTTAAAAGGTTTTCCATTAACTCTGAATCAAGATTTGAAGGTAATGATGATGCCAGAAAGGACTTTGAGAAGCTATCTAGTTTGTACCTTTGCATGTAAGTGGGAATGAAACTCAAGTATCCCTGTTGGAATAACTGTTTGAGCAGAATATATTTGACTTATTTGATTATTTATTAGAAACATCATAACCAGTGATTAAAATAATTAAAAAGGTGGAGAGATGCATTCCAGTATGTGAGATAAGTGATATTATTTTAAAGTGATTGTAATGAAAATATCATGATGTCTCAGAAAACATACATTATGACAGAATCCCACAATCAGTGTGTGATAGATAAACGATCAAGCATTTATTGGGCACTTACTATGTACCAGAAACTGTGGTAAGCACTTAGCATAGAAATACAAGCAAACAAGTTAACCCCTGCCCTCTAGGACCTTCTAACGGGGATGAGACACATAAAGCAGAACTACAAAGGAAGGGGGAGGAAATGCTCATATTGATCGTTCTTATTTACTACCTGGCTCAGCTCTTGGTTCTCTAACCTATGTTCCCACCTTACCCCTATTCAGCTAACTCCTATCCGTCCTTCAGTTCTTTTTAAGGTATTGTCTTCCTCAGTTAGAATGTGAAAATAAGATCATTTAATATAATAAGAATGCAGCTACCATTTATATAGCATTTTAACATTTATAAAGTACTTTACAAATATTATCTCATTTAATACTTAGAATAGTAGGTACTGTTATTATTTCTATTTTACAAATGAGGAAACTGAGGCAGACTGAATAAGTGACTTGCCCAGGGTCATACTGCTAGTAATATCTGAGGCAGGATTCTAGTGCCAGCCTTCACTTGTGCCACTTTGCTGCCTAATCATGATAATGAAAAATAGACCTAAATAAAAATTCATTCAGATGCAAAAAGTTGTGTATTTTTCCCCCAGTTTATCAACCTAGCATAAAAGTTTTCCTTGTAATGTGGGGAAAGTCCATCTGAGTTTCCACTGCTTCCCATTTTTTGTCAGGTAGACCATTGGTAATGGGATGCTTCATTTTCAGAAGGCACAAGATATCGAGAACAGGGACTTAGAAGATTTCAAGTCAACTGTTGCAAAATGGAATGGAGAACCCGAGGCTAGGCTAATAAAAGTCATATTTGTCTCCTAGGCACAGAGTCACTATCCAGAAAAAAATAAAATAAAATAAAAAGATGGTGTGTCCAGAGGAGGCTGGAAAACAGGGTTAGAAACCAAACTTCTAAGTAGCGGCAAATGCCAATCTGGATTCTGTCTTGTCAAGACCAAGATAATAGCAAAGTATTCCTTGTCTCACAAAAAGCAATTTTTTTATAAACATTTTATAAACATTTCAGCTCATCTCTGTTGGAATCATTAAGTAAAATTATGTATTTCCTGGGCTTGACTTCTTAAAATAAAGATGGAGTTTCTCTCTTTGCCAAAAGTTTGTCAAAGGCCCTTCGGATGTTTCCTAAAATAATAAATGCATCTGAGACCCTCAGGGCCCTGCATGGGCCTATTTGTTGATCCACTAAGAAGGAAGCTATAGGCAAATGGCTCATTCAATCCATTTCTATTTTTTAAAATGAGCACTCATGAAGTTTAAAATACTGAACTAATGCTAGAAATATAATGGAAAATACAGTCTAACCTCAAGAAGTTTATACTTTAATTGGAAGTTGAAATGTTTATGTTACTGGGTCCCAAATCAGCTCAAAACCCAGTTCCCAGGGCTTCCTTTTCTACCTTGCCCCAGCATTCTCACTGGCAATGCTGCACCCCTGCAGCCTTCTCCAGTTGGTTCCTTCCTGGAACCTTAAGGAAGTAGCCATGCCAGCCATGCTCACTTCTAACCAGAACCAGCCCCTGAGACTCTCAAAGACTTTTCTACCTTGTTCCCAGTCAGAGACCTCCCAGCAAACTCCTTTTAATGCTTTGTCTTCCCCAGGCAAATTTCTTGAGGACTTCTTTTAATTTGCTTTGCCAGCATTTAGAACAGTGTCTGGCACATAGTAAGAGCTTAATAAATTCTTTATCTAATCTAAGTGGTCTGCTAGGTGACATAGTAGATAGAGATCTGAGCCTGGAGACAGAAAGATCTGACTTCAAATCTGCCCTTAGATACTTCCTGGCTGTGTGAGACTGAGTAAGCCTCTGTATGTCATGGAGCATATTAACTAAAGGACTTCAAATTTCCTTTGAACTAGAAATCTGTGATTCTAGACTTTAAATACCATGAGGGTAGGGATTCTGGGACAGCAAGGTGGTATAGTGAGAAGAGTACTAGCCTTGACCGAAGTTCAAATCTGGCCTCAGACACTTAGTAGCACTGTGACCTGTTTGCCTCAGTGTCCACTTCTGTAAAATGAGCTAGAGAAAGAAATGACAAGCCAATCTAGTATCTTTGCCAAGATAACCCCAAATGGGGGTCACAAAGAGTTGGACACAACTGAAAAACAAGTCCAGTCTCCTTATTCTAACAAGGGTAGCTAAGTGGCACAGTGGATAGAGCACCAGGCTTGGAGTCACAAAAAATCATCTTCCTGAGTTCAAATTTAGCCTCAGATACTTACTACCTGTGTGACACTGGGCAAGTCACTTAACCTGATTTGCCTCCATTTCCTTATCTACAAAATGAGCTAAGGAAAAGAAGTGGCAAAACACTCTAGTGTCTCTGCCAAGAAAACCCCAAATGGGGTCATGAAGAGTCAGACTCAATGGAAAAACAACTGAACAGAACAGGAACCCTGTATCTGTTCTAAATTTTGCATTTCACCTGGAGCCCATCTGGGTGCTACTGCTTACAGCAGGCCTTAATTAAAATTAATTTGAATTGACTCAAACACCTGGATCTTTTCTGTAGCTAAAACAGGGAGAACCATGATAATGCAGCACTCCAAGGGAATTCCAAGGGGTCTTTGCCTTCCTTCACTGCTTTTCTTTAAAATCAACTATCCTGAGGGACTGAGCAATGCTTCTTTCTTAGCATTTTCTGAAGGAAGTTCATGAACAGGATAAGGGAGGGAAAGAGGAAGGGAAGGAAAGAAGGAGGGAGGGGAAGAGAGAGAGAGAGAGAGAGAGAGAGAGAGAGAGAGAATGTGTGTGCGTGCCCATGCATGCATGCATATGTGTGTGCATATGTGTGTGTGTTTGTATTTAAGCCATCAGGCTGCAAAACTACAGATCTGCCCTATTTAAAAACAAATTAAGAGACACCAAAGTTGCTTCTGTGGTGCCTCCTAAAGATTTAATTCCTGGCTCAGCTGTAGATGAATAGTGTTTGGATACGGACCATGTGTTTGCCTATATCACAATGTTCTAATTAAACAGCTGGCCCTCCCTGAGAAATAGGCTCTGTCTTCATCTCTACTCTGAATTCTCCCTCTCTTTATAGCCCTCTGGGACTGGCCAAGGTGACTTCTGTTGGCTTTATTACTTTTCTTTTTTCTACCTAACAAGTAACCCAGACATTATCTCCTGGCTCAGTGTCTTTGTCCTGGTTCTCCCCCCATATCTAGAATGCTTTCCCACTTCATCTCTGCTTCCTAGCTTCCTTTAAAACTCAGCTAAAATTCCATCTTCTGTAGGGGAGCTGTCTCCTCCCCCACCCCCACCTTCCCCTCTAGATTGCCTTCTGTTAACTTCATATATTTTGTGTAAATACCTAGCTATTGGCATGGGTTCTCTGCCATTAGAATGTGAATTCCTTGAGAAAAGGAACTTTTTTTTTTTTACTTTTCTTTGCATCCTCAGTACTTAGCACAGTGCCTGACACCTAGTGAGTACTTAATAAATGTTCTTTGACTAATGATAAACAAACGACTCATGATCATTTAATAGCATGCCTTTATTAACTGATTTGTTAAGGGGCATGAGATCGCTGGACTAATGCTATTTTGAATAAGAGGCATTTGAGGGTTTCCCCTCTCTTTTAAGTTTTAAGTACCCTAACAACCACATGATAGAGGTTCAAATCTGAAGTCTAATACCTTCTATTTGTATGGTCTTGAAAATGGCATGTCATTTGTTCATAGGATCATAGATTTGGGGGCTGAAAGGGACCTGAGAGACCACCCAGTAACAAGATCATTGACTTTAAGATAGAAGAATCCTTGCAGATCTGGTCCAACCCTCTCATTTTACAGTTGAGGAAACTGACCTAGATAGGTCAAGTAATTTTCCCAAAGAAAAATTAACCCTGGAGTTGAGCCCATTTCCTCTGACTTCAATTCCAATGATCCTGGCATTCACTAGCTATGTGATCATGGGTAGTAAGTGGCAAAGCTCAGATTTTCAATTGCTTATACTCCCTGCCCCTTAGTTCTTCCAGGGCTGTGAAATAAGGAGGTTGAGTTTTGATGCTCTCTGAGGTCCCATCAAACTCCAAAAGGTCTTTTATTCTCTTACACATTATCTTCCTGTTCTGCTGTGAATTATCTAAGACTCATGGGTGAAATATGATGAAACTGCAAGACAAAGAGAATTTTCTTTGGGAGTTATTTATGGATTTTCATAAAATGAGAATCTTATCATCTCTGCTCTAGCAAAACAATCCAATTCTGACTAGGAGACAAGTTAGCACGTCTGCAGGAGATTAGAGAGAGCAATATCAGAAACATCTTTGGGAATGTGCATAGGGATCCAGACTTGAAATAGGAGATTTTTTCTTGACTTCAAATGGGGCAGTAATGACAATCACAGCCTAATGGGGTGATTATTACAATGTAATAAAAATTATTGTGAAATATGAACTAGTTTCCCGTATGAAATAGCAAAATAAATATGAAATAATTTTATGAAATGATTTACTGTGTAAAGCATAACTAAACCCAAAGATTTTCTTGCAAAATATTTATTAGAAAAAAAAAGAAAATTTAGTAGAAAAAAAAATGATCAGTTCTAGCACCAAATGATCATAACCCAGCCAAGTTTGCTAACTTTTTTCTGGGCTTTTGGAAATGACTAGTAGTCCAGTCTCTGTCTCTTCTAACCTTTCACCCTAATGTAAGTTTGAGGATCCTGAGAGATGAAAAGCACCTTAAAGTCACTTAGTCCAACTTCTCCCAATTCAACAAGCATTTCTTAAGCACCTACTATGTGCCAGATTCTATGCTAGGCACAATGTCACAAAAGCAAAAATGAAAAAAGGCACTACTCTCAAGGAGCATATATTCTATAAGTTGGTGGTGGTGGGGGGAGTATGGAAATAACATATATATGTATATGTAAATATGTATCTATCATATGTTGTGCATCTACATACACGTATGTACACATATAAATATGTGCAGATAAATATGAATAATATCCAAAGTGGGATTATTAGCCTTTTCTGCATCATGGACCCCTTTGGCATAACCTAGTAAAGTCTTCTCACAATAGTATTTTTTAACACGTAACATTGTGGAGGGAATTAAATATATTATAATACAGTTAATTTGAAAAAAAAAGTTCATAGACTTGAAGTTAAAAACTCCTCAAAAAGTAAGGACAGAGTAAGAAGGCTAGGGAAAAGCACTGAAAATTGGAGAGTACAGAAATCAAGAAATCAATAATAAAATATATATTTTATAATATATTATTCTCCCTTGACCAGAGAATTTGTGAGGAAACTAGGGATTTCATGAGATAAAGAGGGAGGGAATTTTAGATATGGGACATTAGTTTATAATGTTTATATATGTTTATAATGTCCCTGAGTATACAGGGTTCCTTGAGAGGATAGGAAAGTGCCCCCTAGGCATCTGTCCCCCTCCTTGTCCATGGTGCTGATCCTCCCAGAAATTGTGTCCCTGTAGATAAACCACGGCTGGAATCCCTGAAGTGATCTTTTTTTCATATCTGTTCCCAATGGTGCCAAAGGAACAGAGTTCCCTTGGCAGGATGAGACTCTGCTCAGTCTCTTAGAGAAGATAAGAGCTGATAACTTAGGGCTCAGCACCTATATCCAGCAGGTGGCAGCTGGTGCTCATCTGCTGACTCAAGACAGTGAGATGAGCCTTCTGTGGTGCCCAGTTGTTTGCTCTCTTATCAAGGAAATGCCACCTTCAGTCAGGACTGTGACACAGTATCCCAGGTGATGTAACAAGAGGAATAATGGGTTGGAAAGTAAAGGACCTGGGTTCAAATGGCAGTCTATTTCTTCTTTACCTACATAACCTTGGGAAAATTAAACTATTTGGGCTTCAGTTTCTTCATCTTTAAGATGAGAAGGGATGGATTAAGCAAGTCCTACTTCTAGCTCCAAATCTAAGAGCTTAGCAGCTTACTTAGGAGTTGAGGAGGTCAGCAGGAAAGTCGCGGTGGGGTCCCATTGAATGGCCCTATTCTCTGGAAAGTGGTAAATAGTCATCTTCTTTAAAGGAGAGCCACAATACTATGAGTGGAGACTGAAGGGAAGGCCTGGCTTGAAATAGTCGTTGTGTGAAATAATAATAAAGTAAGCATGGAGTGGAAGCAAAGAAGTGATGAGGACTTAGCCGAGTATCTGACCCAGTCATTTGTTATAGGTAAAATTAACTCAGAATCTTAGACTAACTGATTTTTAAGATTTTTCAGTGACTACCATTTTGTGGGGCAACTTTGAAATTATCAATTAAAAGACTAAAATAGGAATCAGTTGAAGATCTAGTAGAGACCTGAAGGAACAGGACATGAAAACCATTTCTTTTGTCACCAGGGACATATTCGTAAGTGCTCAATACTCTGGACCACCACAGAGTAGAACAAATCCATAAAAGCAGCAAAGATGGAGATCTGCTTTAATCATGACTTCAAAAGGTACTACTGACATGAATATTAGTAGAGGAAGGTATATTTACAGGGATGGTGGAAATCAGGGGGGAAATTTTTCAAATTCAATGAGGACAGAAACCACGTTCCTTCTTTCCTTTTATCTCTTCTAGCACCTAGCACTCTGCACTGTCCATAATTGTCAAGTAATACTCCTTCCCCATCTCTGCCACGTAGAACCCTTATCTTCTATCAAGGCTCAGCCTACATGTCACTTCTTCCATGAAGCCTTCCCATATCCCCCAGTTGTTAATTCTTTCTCTCTCCCCAAGTTATTTTATACCACTTATCTATGAATATATCATAACCACCCAGTAAGGAATATATTCTCTGTGCGTAGGGGATGGGTTTTGGTTTTGCCTTCATATCTTTAGCTCCTAGTATATAATGCCTTGCATACTCCATACCCCAAAAAATGTTTATCGAGTTGAATTGAAAAAAAAATGTGCCAAATCAATAATAAACAAATGATTGAAGGGACAAATGAAGAAATGAACAATTAAATGGATAGATGATGAAAATAACGAATGAGTGAACAAATAGAAAAAAAAGAAACTAGAACAATTGAGCAAACAAATGACCCAACTAATGATTAAAATGTGCCCCAAACTCTCCAATACCTATACACTTTTGCCTAGGGTCAATTCTTCTGGTAAAAGGACTTTGTCAGCTTTTGCATGCATAGTGTTCTGCTTAGCATTGATCTATGCTTAAAATTGGGTGACATAGCACCCCATTTTTCCAATGTTTGATCAGAACTTACAAAAGCCAGAGAACACAGAAAATGTGTTTACTGAACATTATATGCTTAGACAGAAATAGCTCCTTTTTCTGTTTTGCACAGCTACAGAGATGAAAGCAGGGCTTTTTTAACTTGACCCTCTTGTAGATTAGTTTAGGAAAAAAGAGGATAAACATCTCTAGGGCCAAATAAAAAAGAGTTTTTTTTGAGATGTGTGGTGCCACACACCTTCACTTGGAAGTTTCCAAGGCCTCTAGGCAAGCTCTGCTCCTGTGAACTGTTGAACAAGAAAAAAAGAAAGAAATGGACACATCCTTGTTGAATTTAGCAGGAATTTGCATTTTGTGCTAGTTCATGAGTGTTTTGATTTTCATATGCTCTTCCTTCCATGAGCAGCCTAATACTCTTTGATATAAGAAGGAAGTTGGCTTGGGGAAAATTTGGACTTCAAAAGGACTTTGCTAGCTCCTTTAATCCTACCACAAACCACCTGAGTCCATAATCTTACCTTCATTTGTCTGAAGTTCAATTTAATAAACTTTTTTTAAAGTTTTTTTACTAATCTGTTTTACTTTCCCTCTTCAGTTGAGCAAAATAAAACAAAAAATGAAACAAAACCCTTAAAGCTATTATCTATATCCAAAAATGTATTACTCTATCTTTTATTTAAGATTTTTATTTCAAAAACTTTTCCCCAGTTACATGTAAAAACAATTTTAATGTTCATTTTTAAAACTTTTGAGTTCTAAATTCTCTCCTTCCTCTCTCCCCACATACCCTCATTGAGAAGGCAAGCAGTTTGATATAGGTTATACATGTGCAGTCATGCAAAACATATCCATAATAATCATGTTTTGAAAGAAAATATTGACAAAAAAACACAAGAAAAACAAAGTAAAAAAATATGATTCAATCTGTGTTCAGACACCATCAGTTCTTCCTCTGGGGATGGATAGCATTTTTCATCAGAAGTCCTCAGAGTTGTCTTGGATCTTGTATTGCTGACAATAGCTTAGTCATTCACAACTGATAATCTTACAATATTGCTGTTATGATACACAGTACATTTCACTTTTCATCAGCTCATATAAGTCTTTGCAGACTTTTCTGAGAGCATACTGATCATCATTTCCTATAGTACAATAGGCTTCCATCATGATCACACACCACTATTTCTTCAGTCATTCCCCAGTTGATGGGCATTCCCTCAATTTCTAATTCTTTGTCCCAAGAAAAGAGCTGCTATAAAAAATTTTTTAAAATATAGATTCTTTTCCTTTTTTGGTTTTTTGTCTCTTTCGTGATACAGAACTAGTGGTTATATTGCTAGGTCAGTGGTATGCATTGTTTTATAGCCCTTTAAGCATAGTTCCAAATTGCTCTACAGAATGATTGAATCAGTTCATAACAGTTCATAACCACCAATAGTGCATTGAAATCTCATTTTTCCCAAGTCTCCTCCAACATTTGTCATTTACCTTTTCTGCCCTATTAGCCAATCTACCTCAGAATTGTTTTAATTTGCATTTCTCCAATCAAAGTGATCTAGAGAACTATTTAAGGAAATCTATTCATTAAATGGGTATATATCACTTCAAGTGAGAATGTGATAAGACCTTAGCTTAAAGGGGCCAGGGACTCACATTGCATCCTGGGCCATCTCCAATCATCCTGATGAATATCAGGCCTCTGGACCCAGATGACTCTAGAGAAGAAAGTGAGATTGGTGACCTTCCACATCCCTCCCTCTCTCAAATCAAAGTCAACTGCAAGTCACGTCATCATCTTGAGGTCATGGTCCTCTTTAAGAACAAAGGACAAATACAACACCACAAGTGAGTTAGAGTATTTTTTTCATATGGCTATAGATAGCTTTGATTACTTCATTTGAAAACTTATCATAATTTCTCCCAATCTGCCCTCCTTTCTATCATCTCCCCCTTCTCTTATCCCCTTCCCCTCCTACTTTCCTGTAGGCGTAATACAAACACTTATATTCACCTGAGTGCATATGTTGTTCCCTCCTTGAGATAATTTTGATGAGAAGGTTCATTCACTTCACATCCCCCTCTTTCCCTCCACTAAAGTAAAAGTTTTTTCTAGCCTATTTTATGTGAGATAGTTTACCCCATTCTACCATTCCCTTTCTCTTTCTCCCAATACATTCCTCTCTCATCCTTTAATTTATACTTTTTAGATGTCATCCTTTCATATTCAATTGATATTTGTGCCATCTTTCTAGACATATACCTTCTATCTATCCTAATAATGAGAAAGGTCTTATGAATTACAAATATCATCTTCTCACGTAAGAATGTAAAAAGTTTAACCTTATTAAGTCCCTTGTGATTTTCATTTCTTGTTTGCCTTTTTATGTTCCTTTTAGTCTTGTGTTTGAAAGTCAAATTTTCTATTCAGCTCTGGTATTTTCATCAAGAATGCTTGAAAGTCCTCTGTCTCATTGAATGTCTATTTTCCCCCTGAAAAATTGTACTTACTTTTGTTGCATAGATGATTTTTGGTTGTAATTCTAGCTATTATCTAAGGAGAGATGTTTAATACTCTCCTGGCCTGTGCTCTGGTCTGTGAGGAACCACAGTTTCTATGTGGTTTTCTGCCCTGGAACTGTAAGGAGGGTCCCTCCTCCAATGTAGCTGCAAGCTTTGGTGTGCTAGTGCTCTTTCTCAGCCTGGGCCTGTGACCTGGATCCTAGTATGGGCAAAGCAACAGAGTCCTGGCTCAGTGCTAACAAAAAGATCCCTGTAATCTTTTTTTTTTTTTTTGACCATTTGTTCAACCCTCTTGTGGTCTGTGGGTTGAGAGCTCAGGGAAGCAACTACTTCTGCTGCTGATCTAATTACTCCCAGGCCTACTCCTGGTTTTCTGGGGCTGGAACTGTGCTGGCACAGCCTGCTACTGTCCTATGTTCTACTGACCCAGGTGCAACAGACCTTTCCTTCTGACCTTCAAAGTTGTCTTGGGCTGGAAATTTGCTTCACTCCATCTTTTTGTGGTTTTACTGCTCTAGAATTTTAAAAGTATTTGGAGGATTTGGGGGGACAGTTCAAGCAAGTCCCTGACTTTACTTGACCATCTTGGCTCCACCCTCTTTTTTCTACATTTTAATTTCATCACTTCTCTGTTAGGAGGTGAGAGCCATGTTTCATCTTCATTTTTTGGAACTGTTGTTTTCTCATTCTTTCTCATTATCCAGTCTTTAAAAGTTTTGTTGTTGTTTCTAATATTGTAATTATATAAATTGTTCTTTAATTCTGTTTACTCTGTATCAGTTCATAAAAGTCTTCCCAATTTTGTCTGAATTGTCCATTTCATTATTTTCATGGCATAATAATATGCCATAAGATTCATATAACAACTTATTAAGCCATCCTCCAATAGGAAGACACCTTATTTTTCAAATTTGTGAAGACTTCTGTAAATATTCTTTATACTTATAGATCATTTTCTCTTTTTGTAAATTTCTTTAGCTTACAGGCCTAGTAGTGACATATCTGAGTCAAAGAGATTAGTTTGGCAATTTTCAGGGAAGAGTTTCTAATTGTTTTGTGAAATGTTATCTAATTTGTAGCTAATTCTAGTGATTCTACTAATGTGCCTGTTTTCCTTTAGCCCTTCCAGCATTTGTCATCTGCCTCTTTTATTATCACTGCCAGTAGGATAGATATGAGGTAGAATGCCAAAGTTGCTTTAATTAGCATTTATCTAATTATTAGTGGTTTAGAACTTTCTTATTTGGTTGTTTAGTTAAGTCAACAAGCCTTCACCATGTACTTACTATGTGTCAGGTACCAGGCTAAGTGCTGGGAATACAAGCAACAATCAGAAAGATAGTGCCTGTCCCTGAAGGGTTTACACTCTAATGGTCAAAGATAATGTAAATTTCTGAAAAGCTGAAAATCATGGGCAGGAGACAATGAAAGTACCTGAAGTGGGAACATTGTATTTAAAGTCCAGAGAGTCGAGAATGCAGCCTAGAGAGCAAGGAAGATGGTTAAGATTTCATCCATTAAATTTTTTTCTTATCCTTGAATCTATTTGAAAATGGTTTTAGTCTTAGGGAATTCAATCAAACACTTACATACCTTAGAAATTACATTTTTATTCGGGAAACTGGTTGCAAAGATTTTTTTTCTTAGTTACATGGATCTTTTCTAAGTTTTATTACATTAGGTATTTGTACAAAAGCTTTTAAAATTTTATATGATTAAAATTCTCCATTTTATATGTTCCTTTGTTCATTTATCCACAAATTCTTACCCCCTTTTCCTCCTCTAATTTTTTCATTAAGTGACATTTTATATGTCATATATTATTTGGAGCTTATTTTAGAACATTATGTGAGGTGTTGGTCTGCACCTATTTACTACCAGACTGCTCTCATGTTGTCTCAACTATTGGTGTCAAAGAGTGAGTCATTTTCCCAGTAACTAAGGTCATTGGGCTTATTGAACACAATGATACTATGTTCATTGGTTTGTGCATGTTGTGTACATAATCCCACCAAGTAGCCTAGTCTTTTTTAAACCTGTACAAATCATTTTAATGATTAATGCTTTTAGGTACAATTTGAGTTCTATTACCAATAGACATTTACACACACACACATGCACACACACACACACACACACACACACACACACACACCTTCTTTAACATATTTTCCCCCTGATTATTATCCTTTATTCTTGATTCTCCCTCTTCTCCACTCATCTTATATTATATGCTTTCTCCCGCTATCTTCTCCTTCACCCTTGTTTCACATGATAAAGTGACCTTAATCCTTAACCAAACTAACCATTTAACTTCCTTTGGCCTCAGGTTTCTTTAAAAATGTCCGACAGAGTGACATGTACCTGTACTCCCTACTCCTGGGGGAATTTGAACCCAATGGAGCCCTTGGATTCAGGAATTCTGAGCAGCAGTAGGGTAAATGTTGTTCATGTACCCTCACTAACTGTAGCATTAATATGATGAGCCCCAGAGACTGTTGGGGCAGTAGGCTGCCTAAAGCAGGGAGAACCAGCCCAAGTCAGAGAACTGTATCACTTCCACAACAAGTAACAGTGGGATTCTACCCAACAGTGGCCACTGCATTTCTAGCCCAGGTGAAATCGGGAGATCCTGCCTCCAACCTTAGAGGTATAAATTCTCCTCGCAGAAATACTTTGACCGTCTCCCATAAACTTTGGTATGTTGGCTCATTGTTGTCATTTTCTTTGGTGGGATTTTCTTTTCTTTCTATAATTTGTCATTTCATACACCAGTTCTTTAGAATTTTGTTATTTAGTCTTCTGTTCCTTTAAAATTCTTTTTTTAAAGATTCTTTGATGAATGTCACTTTATTGTATTATGATTAATGTGTAAAGCATTTCTGTTTCCTATATTTTGGGTAAGCTCTTTATGCTCCAGTATATAGCTAATTTTCTTAAAGATTCCTCTAACAGCAAGCATTCCAACATATATCCAGGATGATCTGCTGGCACAAGTTCTTAGATATACTTTTCTAAGGAAGGCAACTTAAAGGAGGGTCAACAATCTACTTTACTTACATTCCTCAACAGAGAAAATACAAGCAGAGAAATAAAGGCCAACAGACAGGGTTTCTAACTGTCTGACCATAAGTAATACATACATCACAGATCAACAGACATATCCAACTGTCTGACCATTGCATGCATAAATTGTTACCAAAGAGAGAAGCACCAACATCTGGGTTTTAAGGCCAGGGGGACAGCTACTCAGAAGCTCATCTGGCACAGGACCTTCTTCCAAAGAGTAAGCCCCAAAACAAAACCTCACCTCAGAGTATATACACACTTTTCAGAGCCAGAGGGCATCATAATCCTTGCATCCCAGTGCCTCATTAGAAATTAATAAAGAAGTGGGCCTTCTTACAAAACAAGCCTACCCTAATCAAGTTTCCCTTAATGGGCTCCACCTGAAGCCTATTGATGGGTGGGGAAGATCTTTAACTCTCATTAACATTACAATTCCATAGACACTTTAGGGGAATATAAATTCTTTTATATTCCCATTCACCAGTCACCAGAGAACTGTAACTTCTAATTTTTCTAAAGTCCTATTCAGATCCTTAACATCTTTCTTGCTTTTTTTTTTTTGTTCAAGTTTGTTTAGGTTTGAAAGGGGTACGTCAAAATCCTTCTATCATTATAATTTCATTATTTATTTCTCCCTCCCCCCAATTCAATTATCTTTTCCTGTGTATATTTTCATGGTATATTATGTGGTGCATATATGTTGGTTTATTATCTTGAGTGCCTTTTATCACAGTACAGTTTATATCATTTTCTCTTTATTTTTGCTGTGTTACTGTAGACCTCTGAAGTCATGACTGCTGCCTCTGCTTTTTTGAGTTCAAATGAACCATAACAGATTTTGCTCTAGTCTCTTATTTTAACCATGTATGAAATTTATTTATGAAAACTTACTTATTGAACTCTGCTGCCTCAAGAAGTTAGTAGTCAAATAGAATTGCAAATTTTCCTCCTCCTTGGTTCTTATTTATTAGTAAAAGATACTATTTCTCTTCCCAAGTCTTGAGTAGCTGATCAATTTCAATAGTCTTCCTTTTGCCTCTTCCCTGTCTGGTATACTGGAAAGTATACTCTAAGCATCAATGATTGAACATGCCTTTCCTTTCTTTCCTTAAAGAAGTAGGGGGCAGTGGGTGCAAATTTGTGCATAAATCAGATGCAGTCAATGTGCTTGTTGATGTTAATTGTTTTTGTTTGTTACAAGGGAGTCTTTAGAAGTGTTATAAAGGTTCCTGGCAAGTAACTCTAGTGTAAAAAAAAAGTCTTAGTAAAACCAAGGCTTCTAGAACACATGTGGTCCTCTAGGTCCTCAAGTGTGGCCCTTTGACTGAATCTAAACTTCACAGAACATATCCTTTCATTAAGGGGATTTATATTTGAAATTTATATTTGAATATGTATTTCAATGTTGTTGAAATAAATAAAACAAAATATTATGCAAAACAGTATATGTTTTACTACTAGTCCAAAGAAATGACCCTGCAATAAATTTTCTGTCATTTGAAGAAAGTTGCTTGACTTTTCTAAACCTCAGTTTGTAAAATGAACAATTTAGGTGAGATGATTATTTAAATACTAGTTAGTTCTAAGATTTTATGATTCTTTGATATAGTAATTCTGCACAGAGAAAAAAGTATTTTCCCCTATAGTATGGAGGGAAAATTCAGTGTCAAAAGAAAATCTCTCCCACTCTCTTGGCCTCAGTGTTTTCAATTGTAAAGAAAAAGAAGTTGATCTGGTGGACTCCTGAGGTCCTTTACTGCTCTAAATGTACACATATAGTGGAAAGAGTGACATCTACTGAGTCAGGAAGATCTGAGTTCAATACTACCTCTGAAAGATACTGGTGGTATGGTTTGGATTTTGTCCTGGATAACTAATACTTAATGACACAACCATGTCAATATCAACTTCTGTTCTGTGCCCTAGTGTCTTAGGTAAGTCTGGAAGCCTACAAATTGAATAAGTTTTGAAAATTGGCCTTAGTGCAGAGTTGCTTATGAATTGTACAGTCCTTACAAACATAAATCACAGATGCGCAATCCTTCTTCCCCTTTCAAAAGAAAAAAAATCCTACCCAATGTTCTGATTGGCACTGATTAGGAGAAAAATGTTAAAAGTGAATATTCAGAGTAGGAAATTGTATTGAGGTCTTTTGTTGCCCCATCTACTTTCCTTTCCATTACCGTTCATGTTTATTTAGCCCTTAGTGGTTTACGAAGTGCTTTCTAAATCAATTATGTGTAGACATGACCGCAAGAGGTAGACAATGAATACCATAGATTTTATTTTTTTTCTGCTAGATTGTGATTAAAAACATTGTGACTGGAAAACATTTCTATTTTGGTCAATGACCATCAAATGTAATATATTAAAACCGCACTAATCTATTCTCATAGCTAAGGAACTGATAGAGAGAAAGAAAAAAATACAGGCTGAATGGGTGGAATGAATTGTAAGCTATTTTAAGAGAATTACAATTTTAGCATCATATGGAAGAAGATGATGGAAACAAGCATTTACAAAGCACCTACTAAGGGTGAGGCACTGCGCTAAGCACATTTCAAATTTTATCACCTTTGATTCTTACAACCCTATGAAGTAGGCGCTGTATTATGCTCATTTTACACTTGAAACTGAAGCAGACAGAAGTTAAATGATTTGCCTGTAAGCACAAACTAGTACCTGAGGCTCAGATTTGAACTCAGATCTTCCTGACTTTCAATTCAGTGTTCTAGTCTCTTTGCTTAAATAGAAAGACAGGTGACACAGTGATAAAAGTATAGGGAATTAGGATCAGTGCACTTGGATTTAAATCACCAACTTGGTCCTTAACTTCCCATCTATAAAGTGGGAGTGAGATGGGGTGTGGACTAGGATGAACTCACTTCTAAAGCTACTTCCAGTCATAAATCTCATGAGCTAACTAGAACTAGCCCAGAAAAGTGTTGCTAAGGAGAGTTACTTATGAGAGCCCTGCTTTGATAAATGAATGAAACGATGATGTGTAGACAATTAATGGTTCTGAAGCAAATCTCCATATATAGAAATTTAAGTATAAAAGAAAAAACTTTAAAACTTAGATTATCAGGGTGGAAAAGCAGAAAAATACTGAAGCAGGATTCTCATTCTGTCTTTGTCACTATCTAACTCTGTGACCCTTGGGAAATTGACTTAACTAATGTCTTTGGACCTTAGATTCTGCATTTATAAAGTGGATGTTTGGACTAGATGAAGGAGGGGACCTTAGGAGTTCTCTGGTCCAACTGGTAACTGAATAGAATTTCCTTCTACACCAACCTCATGAAATAACCATCCAACCTTTTCTGAAAGGTCGCCTCTGAAGGTAGTGGGGGAACCCATTCTATCCAGAAGCAGCCCACTCTATTTTTTGGAAAACTGCAATTGTTGCGAAGCTTAGCTTTGCATCAAGCTGAAATCCCTCTTTCAAAAATTTCCAGTGTTCACTCCTAGTTCTATCCTCTGGAGACAAGCAGGACAAACCACATTCTCTTAGATACAGCAGCCCTTCAAAAACATGAAAATAACTACCATGCTCTGCACCTCAAATTCTGCTCTTTGCTAGTATCTCCAGTCTCACATCACCAACTTCTTTTTGGATATCATGATTTCAATGCTATGTAGCCATCTTAAACTCAAGATGGCCAAAAAAAGATCTCTTTATCTTCTCTGCTTCCTCCCCAAACCTTCCTGACAACTTTCCTGTTACTACTGTGCCAGCCATCCTCTCAGTTATCCAGGCTTGAGGAGTCAGTGTCACATACAGCTCCTCACTCACACTCACTCCATATATCCAATCTACTGTCATCTCATTTTTTCCTTTTGCAACACTTCTTATGTATTTCCTTCTTTCCATTCAAAAAGTCATGGCCTTTGTAGAGCTTTACTATCTCTAGCCTAGTCTATTGCAATGGTTTTTCAATTGGTCTTTCTGATTTGAGTCTCTCCCTATTCCAATCTATTATCTACTCAGTTGCCAAAGCGACATTCCTAAACTGCAGGTCACCTTGTGCCCCCAATTAATAAATTATAGTGCCTCCCTATTACCTCCAGATTCTGATGTAAAACTTTCTCCTTAGCATTTAAAGCCATTTACCACCTGGTTCCATCCTACATTTTTTTCCACTTTTCATTTGAGTTTCTTCTATACATTCTTTGATCCAACTATACCAGTCAAATCATTCTTTATGCTTTTTTGTGTTTATTTGTTCAATCATTTTGAGTCATTTCTGACTCTTCATAACCCCATATGGGATTTTCTTGGCAAAGACACTGGAGTGATTTTGCCATTTCTCTCTCCAGTTCATATTACAGGTAAAGAAACTGAAGCAAACAGGGTTAAGTGACTTGCCCAAGGTCACACAGTTACTAAGTGTCTGAGACCAGATTTGAATCTTAGAGTCAGTCTTCCTGACTCCAGACCGAGTACCCTATCTACTGTGCCACCTAGCTGCCCCAATTCCTCACTCAGAACACTCCATCTCCCAGACCCATGACTTTTTCCAATCTTACTCCACATCTAGTACACTCTCTTTCCTCACCTACACTTTCTGACTTCAAGACTTAGCTCCAATACTGACTTCTGTAGAAGCCCTTTCCTGCTGCCACCTCTCCCACCTCTGAAGTTATATTCCATTTCTACTGTATCTGTCTTGTATGTGCATTGGTATAATTTTCATGATGTCTCCAGGAGCTCTTCTTTTGCCTTTGTTTATCTCTCCAGGGCTTAGCATAAGACCTGGCACATAGTAAGTGCTTAATAAATACTTGCTGATTGATTGGTCATGTTCTATGATTAAGGGACTAATCATTAAGACCCAAGAAGAGAACATTTTTAGGAAAATAGACAGTGGGCCAAGTTAAGCTCAGGAAATTAACCAGAGATGATTTGGGTTCAAGCTAGAGTTATTTAAGACACTAAATCCAAAGGGCAAGATTGAATGGTGGGGGTTTGGGTCAGAATTACTAAGGAAGTGAGCGTGATGACAGGGATAAATAGACCATGAATGAGAAACAATAAGTGATCAAAAAAAAAATACTACTGAAATTTATGCCCTGAAGTAGTTATTTCTGGCCTAAAGTATGCTATCTATGGCCACTGCTGGCCTTCTTGAATCAGTTTTCCTATGGGGAAAAGATGAGCTAGTGCTTTTACGGGCACCTAAGGAAAGAATGTTACCAAATCAGTTCACTCAATGGCATAATTTGCCAAAGCAAGCTCAGATCTCCAACATGTAGGAAGAGGTAAAGAAGGGAATGGAGGCAATGAATGGACAGTATCTGTTTTTAGGTAGGTTTTGTTTTACTTAAAGTCCAAGAAATAATTACCTTAAATGGATACCATGCCTTTATGTAGAGCAAATAACACCTTACTTGAAACAACACTAGGGAACATGTGTTTGTGTGATACTGCCATACTACAAAGGATTTTGCAGAATGGAATTTCTCATTCGTGTTTTATATAATTCTTTACATGTCAATAGCATCTTATTTTTTAAAAAAATATTATCTATTCCATAAGTCAAGTTCCCTATTTTTTTTAAATCTCTTGTCAGATAGTTGTAGTAATTACTGCTTTGTAACATCAGTTAAGATTTGATAGTGCCAACCCTTCCTCTCTTTATTTCATTAACTCCCTTGATATTATTGACTATTTATTCCTACAATTGAATTTTGTAATTATTTTGTGTAATACCATAAAGCATCCTTTTGGTAATTTGATTGGTATTGCACTGATGGTCTAGATCAATTTTGGTATTACTCTCATTTTTACTATATAGATAAACATAACTATGAACATTGACTGGCACTCTGATTATGTATGTCCTCTATAGTTAGATAAAGTAGATTTGTGATTTGATAGGCTAATACTCAGATATTTAAGGAATGTTTGTTGTTATTTTCAATGGAATTTTTCTCCTTTCTTTTACATTTTGAAAGTGATGATGAAGAATCAGTGATCTTTGTGGATTTATTTGATAGCCAGCTACCTTACTGAAGCTATATATTGTCTTGAATAACTTTTATTTCTGTTGATTCTCTACAGTTTTCTAAAGGAATTATCTAATCATCTTCAAATAAAGATTATTTTCCTTCTTCTTTACCTATGCAAATGTCTTCAATTTCTTTGTCCTATCTAGAATTTTTGTCACTAGGTCAAATAGCAGTACAGAATAGTTGCTTAATCTAAAGATCTTGTGAAATTTTCCACTGTTTCTCTGGTAAAAGAAATATTAGCTCATGTGTGCATGTGTCTGTGTGTCTGTGTGTGTGTGTGAGTGATCATGTTAAAAGCAAAAGTAGATCCACGATGGCGGATTAGGAGCAGTCGTGCAGCTGAACTCTTCCAACAGTATGCTTCAGTCTGTATTCAAACAATATCAGTCCTTTCTCTGAAGGTAGATAGCATTTTTCATCATGAGTCTTGAGATTGTCTTGGATTATTGTATTGCTAAGAATAGCCAAGTCATTCACAATTCTTTATCATATGATACTGCTGTTACTGAGTACAATGTTCTCCTGGTTCTTCTCACTTCATGCTGCATCAGTTCATGTGTATATTTCCATGTCTTTTTCTGAAATATCCTGCTCGTCATTTCTTGTAGCACAATTATATTCCGTTATTATATACCACAACTTGCTCAACCATTCCCCAATTCATGAGCATCATCTCTATTTCCATTTCTTAGTTACCACAAAAAGAGATACTATGAATATTTTCTTGTAAAAATAAATCCTTTTATCCCTTTTAAAATCTCTTTGGTATATAGACCTGGAAGTGGTATTTCTGGATCAAGGGGCATGCACAGTTTTATAATCCTTTGGACATACTTCCAAATTGCTCTCCAGAATGTTTGGATCAGTTCTTAACTCCACCAATAGTGCCTTAGTATCCCACTTTTCCCATATCCCTGCCAACATTTGTCATTTTCCTTTTTTTCATATTAGCCAATCTGACAGATGTGAGGTGATGCCTCAGAATTATTTTAATTTGCATGTCTCTAATCAATAGTGATTTAGAGCATTTTTTCATATCACTATGTAAATAGACTTTTGAAGAGATTCAAGATAAAATGAAAGATAGAGAGGAAGAAACAAAAGAAAATGAAATAGAGGGAAATACACAATTATCATAACTGTGAATGTGAATGGACTGGGCTCACCCATACAGTGAAAGTAGATAAGCAGAATGGATTAGAAGCCAGAATCCTACAATTTATTGTTTATAAGAGACACCCTTGAGACAGAAAGACATGCACAAATTGAAATAATAGGCCAGAAACAGAATCTAATATGCTTCAGCTGAAGTAAAAAAAAAAAAAAAAAAAAGGAAGGGTAGCAATCATGAGCTCAGACAAAGCAATAATAAACATAATTAAAAGTTATAATCAGAGAAACTACATTATGCTAAAAAGGTATCAGACAATGAAGTAATATCAAAAACTTTTACAGCAGTTTTCTATGATAAAGGCTTCATTTCTCAAATGTGTATTGAACATAGACTTGAGTCCAATTTGTTTTTTAAAAAAGCCATTCCCCAATTGATAGATGGTTGAAGAATAACAGGTAATTTTCAGAAGAAATGAAAGCTGTCTACAATCTTATGAAAATGGTCTAAATCACTATTGATTAGAAAAAGGAAAATTAAAACAACACTGAGTTAACACCTCACTCCTGACAAATGCTGAAGGAGATGAGAGAAAAATAGGTACAACTAATGAAGTGCTACTGGAGTAGTGAACTGGTCCAACCAATTTGGAGAACAATTTGGAACTATGCCCAGATTGCATACCCAACTGCATACCCTGTGGCCCAGAATTGTGACTACTAGGTCTGCATCCCAAAGAATCAAAAAAAGGGAAAAGGACTTTTATGTACAAAAATATTTACAGCAGCTCTGTTTGTGGAAGCAAAGCACTGAAAATCAAAGGGGCATTCACCAATTGCTGAATGGCTGAACAAATTGTGACATATGACTGATGGACTACTATTTTGCTATAAGAAATGGTGGGGTGGTTTCAGAAGAACAGGCAAGAACCATATGGTGATGTAAAGTGAAGTGAGGAGAACCAGGAGATCATTGTGCACAGTAACAGAAATGTTGTAATGGTGATCAACTATGAAAGACTTGGCTCCTTTGATTAACAATGATCCAAGACACTTCCAAAGGACTAATGATGAAAAAATGCTATCTCCTCCAGAGAGAGAATTGATGAACTCTGAGTACAAATTGAAATATAATTTTATCACTTTCTTTATTTTCTTTGTTTTTGGAAGGGGGCAAATATTCCTAATATGCAAATATGTTTACGTTTGTATTAAATGTACTTGTATGGTTTCACATATAAAATTGATATTATATTGCTTGCCTTCCCAGTGGGCATGGGATGGGTCAGAAGATAGGGAGAGAATTTAGAACACTCAAAATTTAAAAAGAAAAGAATGCTTAACGTAGATATTTTTATTTCAATATAAAAAAATCATATTTAGGAAAATACTTATTTTTTTACTTTTTAGCATTTTTAGAATGATTGTAGTCTATTGTTGAAGGATTTTTCTGAGTATATTGATATAATTGCATTATTTCATTTTGTTATTAACATGATTGATTAGGCTAATAATTGTGCTGCTGTTGAGCTATCTTTATATTCCCATGCTTTTCACCTTGTGCATGCTTAATTAATCCTTAATAAAGAATTCCTTATGTAACTTATGCTTATTATAGTCAATAATTTAAATATAGATTGTCTATAGCCTCATCTAATATTACATTCATTGTTTTTATTTATTTTCATATATGTAAATTTAGATTATAAACATAATTTTAAAAACCATTTCAGGGACTATGTAGTTCAATCCTTTGTTTTAGAGGTGAGAAAACTGAGGTCCAAGATGGTTCATTATCTTGCTTCAGTTCAAACAGGCAGTAAGTACCACAGAGTCAATCTGACTGACTCCGAAGTTCATGCTCCAGACTACTTTCCTATTTATTGATCTTTAGTTTTTCTTTTTACTTGGTCTCTTCTTGGTTTCAGTGTCTGGATCATACATGTCAAACAGGAGTCTGGTAAAGTTCCTTCTTTATCTGCTTTTTCAAACAACTTTTAAAGGATAGAAAGATTTTCTTCTTTAAATATTTGATAAAATTTACTTGTAAATCTAATTGGTCCAAAAGTTATTTTCTTTGGAAATTTATTTATTGCCTACTCAGCTTCTCATTTTGAGATTAGGTTGTTTAGATTATTGTCTGTTTGTTTACTTGAGTACTTTGTTTCAATAAGTTTTTCTCCGTTTCATTTTAGCTTTTTCATTTTGTTAGCATGGATTTTGATATAGTAGATTCTAGTAATTTTCTATATTTCTTAACTACTCATGAATTCAATTTCTTACCTTTGATCTTGGTCATTTAATCTTCCTCTTTCTCTTATGATTTACTATATGCTGTGGTTTGATAATTTGATTAATTTTTTGAGAAATGTTTTGTTTAATTTTTCTTTAAATAAGGTAAAATTTTTTGTGTGGTAAGAACTAATAGTCATTTATTTGAAAAGAGAAATAAAAGAAACTAAAATAGACATAAAGACACAAAATATTTCAATTTTAGCTGGATGATCCTATCATTCTAGTTTACTATTAAAGCTAAAATGGGTATCACATTGCATTTTTATCTATTATCCACCCTTCCAATTGTTGGGTCTAGAAGAAAAAAGAAAAAAATGATTAACAAAATGGATTGAAATATTTCACTATACAAAGATGAGATTCAAAGGTTTGAGGACAATAGTAGTCCCACAATGAAGAATGAAAGTCATCTCCAGAGATTAAACAGGTTTCCGCTAATGAGCACCTCATTATGATAAAGTGGCCATAACTCATTATGATAATTTCCAGGGTCAAATTTTATTCATTTTAAAAGTATTTATTTTGTTCTTATAGAGAATAGTCTTTTCACTTTTTCTCATCCTTTTTAGATTTTCAAATTTTCTTCTTCTACAATTACTAGTGTATTATTATTTTTTATTTGGTAGGTTTTATGTTGCATGTTCATATAGTTAATTTCTTTGTATCTTTTTAAATATATGTTTGGAGTTATAAATTTTTCAATAAGGAGAGCTTTATCCATATCGCATAATTGACATGATATATTTTTATTTTCTTTAGCATATTTATTTGTTATTATTATTATGATTTGCATATTGACCATTGTTTTACATTTAAATTTCTTTTGCTAATGTTTTCTATTAATTTGCTAATCTTTCTATTCTTCCTTTCCATATTTATTTGTGGTTTCATTACTCACTAAAATACCTCAGTTTTTTTAGTCTAGTGAAATGTTGAAAAATAAGTATTTATCTTAGTTTCATTCAATAATTGCATTAGGATTAGTTTATATTTAATAATTGCCACAAGTCTATAATGCAGCTTTGCCAACATTCCATTCAAATCCATTATTTAGTTCTTGTTTGTCTTTCTGGTGATGTGTTTAAGTCTGAAAGATGCATATTGAAGTCACCTAAAATTATTATATGAATAAATAGGTCTCTTTACAATTCAGATAGCTTTTCTTATGTTTAGATGTTATGCTGGAGACTTCATCTATATTATTGATATTGTTTTATTATCTATATTTCCTTCTATTCATCATTTCTTTGTATATTGTCTTATATGAAATAAAGATAGCTACATTTTGATGCATTCAGCTGATGTTATATCTAAATCTAGATCTGGACATAGATCTAGATCTAGCTCTTTGTTTGAAATCTGTAAGTGTATTGTTGTTAGAAGTGTGATTTTTTCATGCAGAAACTTGTCAGGTTTTTTTTTCCCCAATCCATTTTGTAACCCTTTTCCCTTTTGTGGTTTTTAACCCATAATATCTAACTTTATAATTGTAAGGTGAGTTTCTTCCCTTTTATAAGATTTTAATATTAGATTTTTTACATTTAAAAAATAAGGATTAAGTGTTATAAAACTTACCATGTTTAAAATTATATGATTCAAAATGTTCTCCCAATCAGTTGCATCACTCTCACTCCTCCAAGCCCTCATCACTGGATATCATGCCCCAGATTTTTGTATTATCGTTACTCAGCAAATGCAGCTGGTCTTTTTTCTTACCTTAAGGTAATATCTTACCTTATTCCATCCTTTTTTCCTTTCCCTAACTCATCCTTATCCCTCAGCAATACCCTTATGCCCATCTTGTAATAGATAAGTACTAGATCATTATGGTGGCTTTTCAGTCTATTTAGATTTATTTACCTTTTCTATCTTTTGTCTATTGCATTGGCATCTCAAAGCCTGCATAATGGCAGTTTTACCTAAAGAAATTCTTAGAACACATTGACCTTGTTAAAAATATTTTTACCTCTATAACTAGCCTCAGTTTAGTAGAATGCTATCCCTAGGTAAAATTCATTTTTATTTGCTTTTTGGGACTATTATAGTTTATCCTTTCCTTTCATTTATCATCTTTAGTAGTTAGAACTGACATCCATTGATAAATTAGTTGTTTCCTCCTGACCATTTTTATTATTCTTTTCCCATTTTACCTAACAACTTTGGAGATTATCAAATACATTTCTTGTTAAATTAAATCTGGGATTTGCCAGACCTAGAGGCCTGAGGGCTACCCGAGTCTTACCTTACCTATCACAGGTCTTCGGCTGGCCAAACCGGATAAACGTATGAGAGAAGAGACTTTCCAGAGTCGAACAAGGGTTAGGCTTTATTCAGGGTCTTGGTTACATGTGCAGGGGGAACTCTTCCTTA
The DNA here is from genome assembly GCF_028372415.1 of Notamacropus eugenii. Lineage (NCBI taxonomy): Eukaryota > Metazoa > Chordata > Mammalia > Diprotodontia > Macropodidae > Notamacropus > Notamacropus eugenii. The sequence continues at coordinate 34,677,170 of NC_092874.1, read as the reverse complement.
GGAGAGAAAGAAATCTCCCAAGGAGGCAAAGATCTTACAGTAAGAGATTGGAAGTGGGAGAATGGGAGAATGGAAGAGGGGGAGAGAGGGGAGAGGGAAGAAAGAAGAGAGGAGAGAAGGAAGAGGGGCCTTCTGTCCTGTAAGGGTCCCTCAGCACTAAGAGCGCCTTCAGGCTTTCCTGACCCTACTTAAGCTCTCCTGCCACATAGTTTGCACCTGAATACCGTGCCTGTTAGATAACAATAGGTGTGCTCAGACCCGGGCCAATCTCAAGGGCGGGGATGCTCTCTCCCATCACGTTTCCCACGGGAAGAGGCGGAAATGCACGAGATAGCTCGGTCTCACACCTCAATTCCCTGCTGTTCCCTGGGGGGCCTCATGAGAACTCTAAGGTTTAGAAGTCCTCACCTTTACCCACCTGAGACTGTCCACATAGAACTGAGCTTACACCCCCAACAGGGATTCTTCAAGGTTCTTGTCTCATGATATCTATCGATCTTTATTTTACCCTGTCATTCCAATAATTTTGTACAATTTTTGTAAGTATTCATGAAATGTGATATTTTAGATTTTTGTTTCATTGAATTTTGGGGAGACTGATGAATCCTAGATTATAATATTGCCAAGTTCTGTCTTCAAGGTCAATTGCTTTGGTTTCAAGAACCCTCATACTTTTCCCCCAGATGTGTTGTCTTGATCATTATATCTATGTATTTTAGAGTTCTAGCTCTTGAATTTAGGGAGTATCCAGATGTTTCTACCTACCCCTTTAACTCTTCTCTCTGGGGGGAATGAACCTAATATTACCAGATTTTAAGACTACTCATAGTATTCTGGACAATATAAATCATCTGTTTATCCAGGACATAATTTTAGAGTTGGAAGAGCCTTGTAAGATCATATATGATCAATGCCTTTGTTTTGTAGATAAGAAAACTGAGACCTAGAAAAGTTAAATTACTTGCAGAGTATTTGTGTATAGGAAGGATGGGCTTTGAATGTAGGTCATCTGATTCATAATATTTCTCCTTCACTACACCATTGCCACTAATGATGATATTCAAATTTGAAAAGCAGTCATTCGATCTGAAACTTCATCTGTAAAATGAAGGAATTCGACAAGAAAGCTTCTAATAATCCTTAACATTCAGATAGGACTTTAAGATTTGCAAAATGCTTTATAAATATCATCTCATTTTATCTTTGCAACAAGACTAGGAGATCACTGCTATTACAATTGCCATTCTACAGATAAGGAAACTGATGCAGGCTTAAGTGACTTGCCCAGAGTCACCCAGCAAGCAAAGCTAATTTGAATTCATGTCTTCCTAGCTCCAGGTCTAGCATTCTATCTGCTCTACCACCTACTTGCCTTCTAAGATTTCTTTCATCTTTGAAACTAGGACTTTATAATCTATTATTTACCTAAGCAACTATCCACAAACTACTAAATGTGTAAGAATAAATATAGAGTAATGACTTATACTAAAGAACATTTGTCTCTGAGCTCTGTCCAACAAGAGAAGATGATAATAACTAGATGATAATAATAATTGGCTTTTATTTGGTGCTTCCAATTTAGCAAAAATACACGAAGTTATCATCTCATATAGTTGTCAAAAGAACAAACTCTAAGAGATCAATGATGGTTATTTATCTGTTTTTAAATGAGGAAATTTCAGCAGCCATAGCTGAAGTGACTTTCCAACAGCCATACAGCTACTGCAATTGTTTTAAGCAGAATTCAAACCCAATTCTTCTTGACCCTGAGTCTATACTTACCTGTTCTATTTATTCTGCCACTTAATCATAAGTAGTTTTGTACTTTTCCATACTTCCTGTAACCTTGTTTGCATATTGCAAGCTCCATGGAGGAAGACTGGTAATTCTTCTATGTTCCCATACTACTTTACATAGTGCTAAATGAAATTCTATCAATTCTTGTTCATTCAAATGAATCTAAACCGTTCAGTCAGTAAAAATTTAAGTGCCAACTATACATCTACCAATCACTGTGCTAAGTGCTAAGGATACTAAGAAAAGGAAAAGACAATCCTTGGGAGGCAACATTCAAGCAACTACATACAGACAAGCTGTGTACAAGATAAACTGGAAAGAAGGCAATAGAATTAGGGAAGACTGAAAAAGGCTTTCTATAGAAAGCGGAGTTTGAACTGGGACTAGAAAGGATCCAGACAATCCAGGAAAAGGCTATGAGGAGGGAAAGAATTCCAGGAAAGGAGGATAGACAGTAAAAATCACCAGAGGAAGGAGATGGATTGTCTTGTTTGAAGAGCAGTAAGGAGGCCACTGGATCACAGAAAATGTAGTGGAGGTCGGGTATTTTACATGTAAATCCCCTACTCCTTCAGCATCCCTAGGAAGAGACTGGAGTCTGCAATATCCATCACCAGATAAATGATGTCAGCCTTATAAATAGAAGCTAGTAGGAAGAATTAAGGATGATTGAGTAGTTGCACTCTTTAAAAGGACAAAACCAAGGGAAACACATCATTTTGTTTGATGCATGGATTATTTTACGTGATTAAACTATCCATACAAGGGGCATGTATGGAAGTGGAAATGTAAAAATGGAAATGTAATGAGAATGAGTTCATTAAGTCCCTACCATATTGTGATCTCTCATGTGAAACTGGGCTTCGTTTTGAAGACTTGAAATTTAACCTGCTGGGTTTTAAGAAATTATTTCTTTGTAGACTCACAAATACTCACTTAGGTCACAATAACAACAAAGTCATGGAGCATTGACTCCATTCTTTGGGGATCTGAGCATGTTAGTCATATTGGATTTTAAAACATCGAACTTTTCTGCAAGTGACTTGAAGCAGAAACTACAATAAATAAATGATCTTATGAATGACAGTATTCCCTCCACTGGTGTATGCTGCTACCCATTCCTATCTTCTCATAATCTGCAATCTTTGTCCACACACCCCCCCCCCCCCCATGACTCCTCTATAGACAATCCATCCAAAACATGGTAAGGCTCTCCTCTGGGTGTTATTGTAGGTAGTGGAAAAGCCAATGATCACATTTACTGTCAAAGACTGAGAAGAGGGATTTCTGTCATTATTCTAATATTAATCTCTATTGGAAGATTCACTCTTCAGGTCACTGAGGGATTAAAAATCTTCTGTAGTAGGAACACCCTTCATTTTGTTGCAGGATCTAAATAATTCTGTGCTATATTTATAGGGCATTTCATAGATCCTGGAGTAACGTCTAAAGAGGTGTTCTTGAAATCAAGAAGGCCTAGTTCATTTTTGGTTTTGGACTCATATTGTCTGTTTCACTCTGGACAAATCACTTAGTCTCTTAGTGATCCAAGAAAATTTCTTAAAACTATGAAATATGAAAACAGTTGTAATAAGTCTGCATAGGTAAATCAGACTATACTTATCTGCTCTATAATCTTGAGCATATAACTTAAGTCCCTTCTTACTCAGTTTCCTCGTATATAAAATGCAAATGCTTTCCTCACATACATCATAGATCTATAACTGAAAGGAACTTCAGTGAGCAGCTGGTCTGATCCCTTTATCTTTCCTATGAAGAAACTGAAACTCAGGGAGGTTAAGAGACTTGTCCAAGGTCACCCAGGTAAATATCAGAGGCAGGACTCAAAATCAGATCTTCTGAATTCAGAGCTAGTGTTCTTTCCATTGTGCTATGCTCCTTCACAAAATACATAGCAGATATTCAAAGTTACAAAAGTGAATGCCACCAAAACTGGCTCACCAATCCTCACCAGGAATTAAATCACAAGCCTTGACCAAAAAAGAAAAATTTATTCCATTCTCCTATGATTTTTGTATCACTGAGAAGGGAATCTTTGAATTTCATGATATCTTAAAATTTTTCCACGGTCTTCCATTTGGATCATATTTCAGTTTCTACTTGGTTTTATTTTTTAAGGATGATTTTATTTTAATCAATTGCATGTAAAAACAATTTAATCATTTTTTAAAATAATTTTGAGTTCCAAAGAAAACAAGAACTTTGATATAGATTACACATGTGCAGTCATGCAAAACGTACTTCCATATTAGTCATGTTGCAAAAGAGAACACAGACCAAAAAACCTCAGGAAAAATAAAAGAAAAATTCTGCTTGATTTTAAATTTATTAGCCAGTTTCTCTGTTCTTTCATTCATCAAATATAACCCTTTTTCCTCTTTTATTAATAGATTTTATTTTGACACAGCAGATACTTCCTAACAAACACACAATTTCTTATCCTCAATCCCAACTCCATTCTCCAAAAAAAATGCTTTTAAAAATACCTAATAAAATTATTGCCATTTATAGTATAGGTCAGTTTTCAGTTTGGGACTTCCTTTGTTAGCAGAAAAAAAACATGCATATGTGGATATATTTATACACACATTAAAAAATTACATAATTTTAAACATATGGAGCCATATTACCATTGTGTTTGGCCCAAGTTTTGGAGCCTTTTAAGCACTGATTTCATTGACATTGTACCTTATGGTCATATTGTTATTTTTATACTTTTTTCCTCCACTGTGCATCAGTTCATGCATCTCTCTCTTTCTCTTCTCTTTTCTCTCTCTCTCTCTCTGTCTCTCTGTCTCTGTCTCTCTGTCTCTCTGTCTCTCTGCCTCTCTCTCTGTCTCTCTGTCTCTGTCTCTGTCTGTCTCTCTGTCTCTCTCTGTCTCTGTCTCTCTCTGTCTCTCTGTCTCTGTCTCTCTCTGTCTCTCTGTCTCTGTCTCTCTGTCTCTCTGTCTCTCTGTCTCTCTCTCTCTCTCTCTCTCTCTCTCTCTCTCTCTCTCTGTCTCTCTCTCTCTCTCTCTCTCTCTCTGTCTTATTTTCCACATCGGTCATATCATATGCCATGGGACCATATCTAGGTCCTGATTAATTTGAATATGACTAATGAATCCCATTAAGTAGTTGTGTTACTCAAATTTACACTGCATATTTCTATTGGACTAGAAACAATAATTTTATTTTACATAATTATAGCTTTGAATAGTGAAAATTTGAGTACATATGACTACTTCAGGTGTTTCATTATACATAGTAATCGGTTACCTTGTTGGTTATTCTTCCTTCCTGAAGAGGACCAAAATGGCATCACTAATTTAAAGTCAAGTTACAAATTTTCTCACTGTGGCTGATCATACCAGTACAAGCTTGGAATGCTCTACCACAGTTCTGGCACAAATAGTCCCTATGAACATTTGAGGGTGATTCTCTCTCCCATTTCTTTTAAGCTACTTCAATTATGCTTTGTTCATAGAGCACAGCACCTTCTCTGATGAGAGCACTCCCTGCTGGACTGTTCTGTGCCAGCATCTCTTATGTCACACAATCAATACCAAGGTTCTTAAGAGAGACCTTGAGAGTGTCTTTGTATACACACTAATCAGGACCTCACTGTGTGACATTATATTTATATACTACCACTTAAGCTATTTCTCACATTCCCAAATATTGGATATATATTTTGTTTCCAAGTTTTTGCTATTTGAAATAGTATTGCCATATGGAAATGAATAGATAGGTAGATGATAGATAGATAGATAGATAGATAGATAGATAGATAGATAGATAGATAGATAGATAGATAGGGAGAGAGAGATAGGCACATAGGTAGACAGGTAGGTAGATAGATAGATAGAGATAGACAGATAGACAGATAGGTAGGTAGGTAGATAGATTTAGAGAGATAGGCAGACAGATAGACAGGTAGGTAGGTAGATAGAGATAGACAGATAGATAGATAGATAGATAGATAGATAGATAGATAGATAGATAGATAGATAGATAGATAGATGGAATGTCTTAATATCACAGTTTTGAGTAAATTCCCTATAAATTTTTGATGTTAGACTTTTGTTAGAGACATTTAACACAGTTATTTTTCCTGATTTATATCATTTTCTTCTTTCTTGCTGCTTTGATTTTGATTATACAAAAGCTTTAATTTTATGAAATCAAAATTGTCTCTTTTATCTTTTATGATTTCCTTTAACCTGTGTTTGGTAGTAACAATCTTCTGTTACACAAAATTGTGCATGATACAAATTTTTACTGTTCTTTAAACTTCAGGGTTTTATTTTAAATATAATGCTTGAGTATGATTAAAAATGGGATAGGATGATTGTTCAGGACGAATGGGACAATTATAACATTCAAAAATACTCAGCTCTTATTTTAATTCTATTTTCTTTATCAAGGCAAATAATGAACCCACCTTGGGAGTAGAAACTAGATTTTACCCACCCCATTTTTTTCTCTCAGAAGTTTCAGTTGTATAAGAGAGAAAAGCAAGAATGGACAGTTGGCCCTGATTGGAAGCCAAATTATGAAGTGGGAAAAGTTATTTTTTAAACTATCATAATCCTTCAAAGTAACTCTCCCCTCAAGTACATACTTCTTGTTCTGCCCCCATTTTTCTCCTTGAGGAGATACTCAGTGTCTCTGAGGATTGTCTTTCATGAAGAGTGCCTCTTTCTTATCTCCCAAGTCAAAAATACCATGTCCGGTACTCTTTTACCAGCTAATCTGATAAAACTCTTTGTGTTAGTGTGAAAATACCTCATAATGACTTAATATGAGAAGCAGCATGATGAAATAGGAATGCTCTGTAGATTTGGGATCAGAAGACATGGGTTCAAATCCTGATTCTGCCACTTATTGGTTAGGTGACCTTGACCTTAACCAAGGCATTCCAGCCCCCAGGCTAACATTTCATCATCTTTAAAATAAGACCATTGGATGACCTCAAAGGGTCCTTCCAGATAAAAATATATGATTCTGTGTCTTGTTGTTTTTTCCTTAATAAGCTATCTACCTTATAATAGGGTCCTTCTTAGAGAAGGTATCATAATCCACCAAAAAAAGGATTTAATGGTAGCAAGTAAAGGTCCTAGAGTAGGATTAACCTTTTTGTGCATCATGAATCCATTTGGCAGTCTTGTGAAGCTTACTGACCCTCTCTAAGAGTATTTTTTCAAATATTTGAAGAAAATATTAAATGTCTTTTGTATGGTAGTGAAAATAAAAGTGTAATGATATTCCCATTCAAGTTCACAAACCCCACCCCCACCCCTCCTGAAATCTGTCCATGGATCCACTGGGAAATCTTTTCATAGACCCCAGGTTAAGGATTCTTGCCCTAGAGCAAGATGACATTGGAAGTGAGAGATTAGGGACATGAAAGTTCTTTGTGACCGCTCCAAAGGAGAGTCCATGTAGACAACTGGCTACTATTTACATTAAAGAGACAATTTATGTAAAGCATAGGCTGATTTGACAGTACTATGTAAATGATAGTTCCTATAATTGTTACTGATTTCTATAAAGCTAGCTATTTTTATACATGAATAAATCATACCCTCTGTGGATTCAAAGGCTAAGAGACACCATGATAAGTGGAGGAACACTGTACTTGGAGGCAAAGAGCTTGGGTTCAGATTGTTGCTCTTTTGTGTACGACTAATGTGACCTTCTTCAAGTTATTTACTCTTGTCTGGCCTTAGATTTCTTCCTCTGTAAAGTGAGGGAGCTGGACTACGTGTTCTCTGATCACCCTTCCAGCTCTGACATTCTATGATGCATCATCACCGCTATTGAAATCTTTGGAGAATTTGTTCCCCAGAGTCTGCTCTTTCCATTAAATCTTTTTTTTTTCCTAAGAACTACTAACAACTGAAGAGTCAATTAGTGACTCAGTTAATGCAGGACTACATGAAGGATCTGTGAATTCAGGAGTGTGGAGAACTCTTGGTTTGGGAGCTTCCTTATTCTATGCAGATTGGAACCTGCCCATGACTTAGTAGATAAATCCTAGGGAGGTGCCCGAGAACAGAGGGACTCAGTGATTTTCCCAGAACCACCCAGTAAGTGTTGGAAAGGGGAGATGAACCCAGGTTTTCCTGGTGCCAAGCCCTGCCCTACTTTCCATCATAACTCTGTTCAAATACCACCTTCTACAGGAAGCTTTTGTCATTATACCTATGAAAGTAATAGCTAGTATGTGTTATCATCATCCTCACTCACGTCTACATGGTACTTATTATGTACCAAACACTGTGTGAAGGACTTTGTATTTATTAACTCACTTGATCCTCATAACAATCCTAGGAAGTAGGTTAGTATTATTCTCATTTTAGAGTTGAAGAAACTGAAGAAAGGAAAAGTGACGCCCTGGATTACATATCTAGTGTCTGAAACCAGATTTCCTGACTCCAGTTCCATCATTCTTGAATCCATTCATCTTCTTAGATGTGGATGCCCTTTTCCCCATTCACCTGTTGCCTATTTCATATATAGCTGCAAATTTACATGAGATGTTAAGCCCCTTGATGGCAGGGACTGTTTTCTTCTGTTTGTATTTCCAGAACTTAGCACAGTACCTGAAACATGATAGGGGCATAAAAATGCTTTTTGATTGATTGTCTCTACATATGGGGAAATAATGATATGAATTTCTTTGTGGCCAATGCTAGTGAAGTTTCTGGCCCATTTATAAATGTAGATAGCACTGAAACAAAGATGGAGGAAAGTTACCAGCCTAAAACCTGAAACAGTTTTTTAAAAATCAAATAAATTTAATATCGGTCAATAAATATGTATTAAGTACCTACTATGTGCCAGGCACTGCCTTCTTTCAATAGGTTTGAATTATTTGATAGATCAAAGGAAACAAGACAGCTTTCATAACTTGTGAACGATCTAAAAATTGGATAAGGAGTCAACAACACTGTCTACAATGACAGGTCTGACAAATATTAATACCTGCCATTTTATGGTACTTTAAAGTTGGTAAAGTCTTTCACATAGGTTATCTCATTTAAATCTCACAAAATCCCTTGAAGTAGGTTGCAACTGATCCCACCCCACCCCACCCCCATCTGATAGATGGAGAAACTGAGATTCAGGAAGGTTATGACTTGCCCATAGTGCCAACAGCTCACACGTTCCGGAAGAAGGAAATGAATGCAGGTCATCCTAACATCAGTCTAATCCACTGAACCATTGCTACCTTTGAATATATCTAGTATACATATGGAATTTTGAGGTTTGTGAAATGCTTTACCTACATTTCACACTTTGATTTTTCAAAACAGCTCTATGAAGTAGGTACTATTATCCCCATTTTATAGGATTACAATTAGCTGATTCAGTGGATAGAGCACTGGGCTTGAATTAACGAGGTCTTGAGTTCAAGTATGGCCTCAGACACTTTCTAGCCATATGAGTGTGAGCAAGTCATTTAACCACTGTCTCCTTCAGTTTCCCCAATTGTGAAAGAAGGAAAATAATAGCACCTGTATCCCAGAGTTGTTGTGAAGATCAAATGAGTTAATACTTGTAAAGCGATGAACATAATATTTGGCACATAGTAGGTGCTTAATAAATGCTTCTTTCTTTTTTATTTGTCCCCTCCTTCCTTCCTTTTGTCCTCCCTTTCTCCATTCCTCACTCATTTTCTTCCTTCTTTCCCTTTTCTCTTCCTTTCTTCATCCCATCCTCCCTCCCTCCCTTCCTTCCTCTTTTCTTTCCTTCCTTTCTTATAGATTAAGAAGCTTAGGTTGACATTTTAAGTGATCTGCCCATTGTGAAACAGAATTTAAGCTGAGATCTTTCTAATCCAAGTCCTAAACTCTAGTAGACACTTGCTGCCCATGATATACTTCAAAGGGTGATATTTTCATGAAATCTTCTCTACCCAGTTCCTTCCTCTACCTTCTTAATCAATCATCTTCAGCTGTTACCATAAAGGCTGGTTTTAACACACCCTCTCCAGAATATTGCCTTCTAAACATATTTTTTACTAAGTACTTACTTTAAACTAAAGGGAATTGCTTGGGACAATTAATTTTATGTTTCTGATTTATTTACTTGATACTCAGCAAAAGTGAAGATTATTGACACTTTATCCTTTTCAGAAACCCATTCAAGCCATCCAACTTACATCATGAGAATCTGCTAGATACAGTCAGCAAAATTTAAACTTCATAAAATCTCAAGTTTGCTTACAAACTCAAAAACCTGTCAGGCCTACATTGATTTACCATCACACTGTCACAGATTTGGAACTGGAAAGGACTTTCTAAGGAGTTCATCTAGCCCAAGGCATTCATTTGACTAATGTGGAAAATGGGGACCAGAGAAATGAACTGACTTGTCTATGATGGAATGGGTCATTCATGGCAGTGTTGGGATTTGAAGCCAAATTTTCTGACTTCAAATGCAGTACTGTTTCTATTATACACTGTGCTAGCTAACTGTTCAAATGCTGTGAACTTTTATTAAGGATGGGAGGTTGCTAATTGTATGTTTGGGTAGAAGTAACAGGGACAAAACTTGGCAAGAAAGAAAGAGATGTGAGAGGCAAAGAACCTGGAACTCTACTGAGATGCAGCCCCCAAAAGAGGTCTCTAGCCCTTGGTCTTCTACTTCCCTCTCCCAGACCCTAGTGTGACACTTTCCCTAGATTACGTCTCATACTGAGACCTTTTCCAGTTTGAATCCAGAGGCATTGTGGTCTACTTTTTCTGGAATCTGTCCTGAAGTGGAGACCAATACCCCTGCTCCATGTTCCCCTAGAGCTCACTCAGGAAAAAAAAAAAAAACCCAACTTCTGCCATCACCAGTTCCTTGTCATTGAGAAGAATGACTCCTTTAATTTCATCTCCAAACGGACACTGTTCACATGCTCAGGGAAATGGGTTCCTCTCTCCTGATGACCACTATATTCAGAAATTTATATCCTTCCAAGACTAAAACATATATTGAAATGACTTTTTTTTTATTATTTTCTGACTTTCCCTCAAACAACTGACAGTTCATGATGAGAATGTAAGATTCCTGATGGCAGGAACTGCTTTATTTTTGTCTTTGCAGTGGAAGCAATGTCCGGTATATAGGAAGCACTAGATAAGTCCCTGTTGATTTGAAATAATGTTTTACACGAAGTAATTTTTTTTAATTGCCTGTTATGACCCTACACTACAGGTATGCTACCACCAGGTGGCGATTAGGTGCCATGATCCCCTACAGAGGTCTATCCATGAGATTTTCCCAGAGTTCCAAAGTGTAGGACTCTCCTTGACCACTCAGATCTATAATCATACATTTCTATCTCTTTTGATGTAAAAGCAAAACAAAACATGAAACCACGGTATACTTTAACAAACATCCACGTAATTAATTCTTTAGAGCAATTTTAAAATAAATCTTAAGTTCATATGGAGATATTTTCCTTTCTTAGTGCCAAGACAGCTTAGCCAAATCCTGTTCTTATTAACAGGGTTTTGTTAGAAGGCTAACATTTAAAATTGACGTAGAAATCTTACTTTGGTGTCAAAATCAAGGAGGAAACAAGGTAGTGGTGGATGAGGGTGTTGAACCTGGAGTTAGAAAGACCTTGGGTTCAAATCCAGCTTTAAACAGTTCCTAGCTACATGATCTTGATAAAGTCACTTATTCATTGTCACAGTTTCCTCATCTCTAAAATAAAGATAATAATTGAATTTATATCCCCGGATTGTTATGGGGATTAAAGTGCTATTGGTTTTTTTCTGCCCAAAGAGATTGTAAAAGCCCCTACTTAAAGGTTTTTCATCCCTCTTGTGTTTTACCTTAGCACCACCAACTTCTGCAATGAGTTCCCAGTTTCCTGGGGTGGATAGGAAATGCCTTGATCTGGCAAGCACATACTCTTCCCTCCACAATAACTCTTTCCTCCTTCCATGATTGTATAAAAAGTGTTCCAATCTTTCCCTTTTGGTGGCTTCATCTTCATACAGTGACAGAGGTCAAAGCACAAATCCTATGTTTGTGATCAAGTGCAATGAAAAAACCAAGAATTCTTCAATCTGAGATCCAGGGTCCTCCAAGTAGTTCCCAAATGGATTTCTGGTGGGTCTATTAATTTGACTAGGCAAAATACATCTTTACTTTAATATAATTTCTTTCTTTTTTAATTCAGTGTATTTTATACATTTAAAAAATTACTCTTAAAAGAGATTAATAAACTGCCAAAGGGTTCTATGATGTACACCATCAAGGTTGAGGACCTTAGGCTTAGCAGAATATTTGAAAACAGGTACCTTAAACCTTTCACAGAATATCAAAAAATCAATTTCTTTTGAAACTAGAGGCAATACCTGTAAAGAAGCACATTTTAATTATTAGTTTTTTCTGGAAACAGGCAGAGAGAGAGTAGGGGAGAGGGAGAGAAAGAGAGGAGAGAGAGAGAGACAGAGAGAGAGGAGGAGAAAAGAGAGAAAGAGAGAGAGAGAGAAAGAGAGAGAGAGAGAGAAAGAGAGAGAGAGAGTTATTATGTAAGTACTTACTGGGTACCACTCTGTTAAGTACTAGGAGTTTAGATACAAGCAAGTGAGATAGCTCCTACCATCAGGGAGCTTGTGTCCTAATGGCGAAGAGGGCTCCCTAAAGGGGAGCTGAAGAGAGGGTGGGAAAGGGGAGGAAAGGAATACAAGAACATGAAATGGAAATGGGCTAGAAGTGCAAAGTTGAACTATTTCTGGGAAAGAGATGGCTCATCAGAATCCAGGGTGGTTGCAGAAGCCAACTCCAAGCTTCTGATAGGGAAGATGCTGAGATGTAAAATGGCACAGCTTGGCAGTAGCCAGAAAATTCAATCTGATTCTCCTAGTAACTGAAATACTGGTGAAACACAGTATCCTAATCAAATACTTCTATTCTGAGTATTTACTTTTTCCCCGTATAGTCATAGGAATAGCCCTCCTAGAATATAATGATGGAAACTACCCTATCAACTTGGGAATTGTAAGCAGGCATGAAAATATGCTTTGAATGAAGGATGTGGATGAAAGTATAAGTAGGAGGAAGGATAGTAAGTGAGAGCATGTTGAAGAAGGTTGAGTCAGAAGGCTTGGGTTTGAATCCTGAGTGATAATTATATTCATTAGATGTGTGTGACCTTGGGCAACTCACTTAAATGCTCTAAACCTCATTTTGCTCCCTTGTGATCAGAGGTGGAAATCACTAGGGTCCCTTCCAGCTCATGAGTCTATGCTGAAGAAATCTAGCAATGTATTTCTAGAAAAAAGGATGCCTTAACTGATGCCTTCTGATGCCTTAACTCACGTGTTTATTGAGAATCGATTTTGTACCAGACGCTCTGTTAGGCGGTGGAGACACAGATACAAAAAGGGACAGTAACTTTAAGGAGCTTACTTTCTGTCAAGGCCAACATAATACTTAGCATATGTTCATGTCTGTGTGTGTGTGTGCGCACGCATCTGTATATGAAGGAGAGAGATAATTAATGAGTAATGATATTCCTTCTTTCCCCAATACCTGAGATCATCTATATTTAATAGTCAGCTAATAATGAAATTTTTATTAGGAAAAGGCAAAGGCACAATGTGCAGCTTGCAAGGAGTCCTATAAATCTCAGATAAGGAAATGGAATGGCAGCATCAGCTATATTAAATATCAATCACTAATCTCCCAATGAAGTTGTCCAAGTGTTTTCCCCTAGCAGATCCTCAAGGTCTCTCATCGAAGAAATAGGGGCAATGATACTTGTGCTATTATTTTGTCTTATTTCATACACAAAATCAAGGACTTGGACTAGGTGGTCTAACACGACTACTCCAAGCCAACCTTTCTGTGCTCCTACGAAGTAGGACTATCAGGCAGCTAGACAGCACAGTGGGTAGAATGTGTGACATGGAATCAGAGAGAAACATGTTCAAATCCTGCCTGAGGAACTTATTTGCTGTGTGGCCCTGGGCAATTTACTTACCTTCTTCTTGGCTCAGTTTCCTCATCTGTAAAATGGGGGTAGTAAGAGCACCTACCTCAGAGTTGTTATGGGGATCAAATGAGAATATGCATTAAAGTGCTTGGTACATCTTAAATAGTTCAGTAAATGATGGTTTTTATCTAAGATCTCTACTAGTGATCTGGAGGTGAATCTTTGGGTTGGGATGTGCTCTGTGTTTTCTCTATTTAGCAAACTTCCGATCTGGATCAGATTGCCCTTGGGGGATAAGAATGGCTGACATAACTAACCTTCTTTGGAAGTTCTAACTCTCCCTATGAATTATGAGATTGGCATTCCAGTCATGAAGCATGAAGCTATCTCTAGACAGTCATCCCTGAGTAAACTAATACCAATGATTTTCAGGACCTACAGACTTTCAAAACCCGGAAACAGACTGGGAAAGCATAGATTGCAAATTTTCTCATTATATAGCTACATATACTTTTCCTTCCTCTTCCAATGGGGGATTTCCACCCCATATGCAAATTTACTTGAAATCATTTACTACTTGCTAATGATCATGTGTGTAAATGAAAAAGACAGGAGTCCTATGTGTGTCTAGACAGTCAGACAACTGAAGACATCTCCATGTTTTGTAGTATGGGGAAGTTCGTCTATTGGTCTCCCCTACATTTCCAATCCTCCCACTGACACCAGTGCAATATGGGACTTTTGAAAGTGATCTACTTGGTGGTTCCTATGCTGCTATTGCAAATTCAAGTGTAGAATAATATATAGAACACAGAGTAATGCACTCCCTGAGTTCTCATCTTACTTCTGATACTTTATTAGTGATATGACATTAGACAGGTTCTTCTCTGAGGTTTCATCACGTGTAAATCAAGGATAATAATATTTATGCTACCTTCCTCATCAGACAGCTGTGAGGAAGGCATGTGGTTAAGATTTCAAGTGTTCTGTATAGTTGAAGCAGCTCATGCTAGTTATTATTTTTAATAATTCTGAATTAATATAATATAAAATAATAGTGTAATACTTAATATTACAACTGAATGCATACATTTTGTATAATAATTTAGTATGTGATATCTTATGTGTTATAACAAGCTACTATGTATTAGACTAGTTATAAAGCTCAAAGCACCTGGAGTCAGTTCAAATCTAGCCTCGGACACCTAGTAGCTACGTTGCCTTGGACTACTTTCTTAACCTTTGTTTCCTGTAAAAATTAAATAATAATAACAGCTACCTCACAAAATTGTTGGGATGATCAAAGTGAAATATTTGGAAAGTGCTCGGCACAACGTCTGGCACATAGTAGGCATTATATAAACAGCTATCATCATCATTATCAGTACTTTGGATGATGAAAATAACTTTTTAAAGTTGCTTATAATATTTTAAGATGTATGTATTCAGAATTAGGGGGGAATGGTTATTCAGAGGACCCCTGGAAAATCATAGGATCATAGATTTAGGGTTAGAAGGGACTTCAGAAACCATCCAAGTCTACTCCCTCATTTTGCAGATAAAGAAACTGAAGCTAGAGAGCTGAACTTGCCAAGAGTCACAAAGGTAGAAGAGGATTTGAACCTCAGTTCATCATCCTTAAGACTTAAGATGGAAGGCTGCTTTTGGTCAAGGACAATGATGTACATTATTCTATAGGGATCTGAAGATTATCCATCTCAGAAGACTCATCTGCTAAATACAAATTCCAATGCCATTAACTAGTTTAGTAGAATGGAATTGGTGATGGGAGAGACACAATGATTCCTATTCCAAAGTTACTTTCAGTAAGACACATGTACAACCCAAAACAAGCAAAAATTACAAAAACAAAACAAAAAACATAGGTGTTTGTATTTTAATGTTTTTTCCAACTTTTTACATTATTTTCATTTAGATAATAGTCTATTTATAAGATGACCATTGGAGGAATGAGGACTGATGTTCCAATGGAGTCTTAATATCCTAATATCTCTTGCTTATAATGTTCTTCAAATGGACTTGTCCTTGAAAAGTCTATATTTGGAATCTTGCCTGAGACATTATCTGTGTGACTCTATGCAAGACAGAACCTATCTGGGCTTCTGTTTCCTCATCCACAAAGTGAGTGAGTTGTATTCAGTGGACTCTATGATTATTGCAGCTCTAAATTCGTGGTGCTACAAAATGGAAAACTGTCCTAACTGAAGTGGAACCTGGGAGGTAACATGTCCTTTGGGGGGCTGCAAACACACACCTACCTGAAGTAGATACATCCAATTGGCATGGTGTTTGCAGACAGCAATAGAGTCCCTCTTTGTGCTTAATGAGTGTTATTTTTCTGCAGACAAAGCCAAAGGAAGAGGCAGAGCTGGGTCCCACTTTGACACAGCCCGGAGACGGAGTCGAGCAGTCCTTTATCATATCTCTGGACACCTGCAAAGAAGAGAAAAGAACAAATTGAAAATCAATAATGTAGGTGTTGAGCACGCAAGGCAAGGGATGTCAAGGGAATGTTTTGTTTGTTTGAAGAAAAAAATGTGCAAGCTGGTTGGTTATTGGCTTTGCTGAACTTCTGGGTTTCTGATTCTTTTAAAGAATGAACTGGAAAAGGTCAGCTGTCATAGAGTAAATCCGGAAGAGCAGCTCCCGATGCCCATGCTATCACTGCAAGAAGATTAGACTAGTATAGCCACCCAGTACAATAGAGTGGAGAAGCTGTGGTCATGCTCTTTTGGTTCTACTTTATAGAACCAGATGATGCAAAGAGTCACATTATACATGCAGAATTATTGTGGGTACTGAACCCACAAAAGCAGAATGAAATTTTTCAAAATTTATTTTTCATTCCATCCATTTTTCCCTTATCTAATTTCATTTAATGAATTTTCCCAGAGGGCTCATGACTCAATTCAAGTTGTTCCTTTGTCAAATACTTTTAAAACTCTTTATTTTATAGAAAACAGAGATGCAAATTTCATAGTACAACCTCAGGTTTGAAATGACATGTGGTAGTGAGGTTTATAAAGCAATAAGCTTTTGCTAAATTGAACCTAAGTGATATTTAGGGAAACCTGATATATACATCCAAAGAATCACAGTAAATACATGTATCTAATAAAGACAACCCATTGGTCTCTGTAATGCTTGCAATTCACCTTTGTCCAATTTTCTACCTTTCTAAACTTAACAATTGATTTTTGTTGTTTAAAGATTAAAAAAATACAGAGAAAGTGAATATACTTATTATCTTTGTTTAGATGGAGAAATTTGAAACCCAAAATTTTAAAGGCCTTTCCTATCTTTAATTTGAATGGCTAAATGACATAACAGATTTGCAATCTGTAATTTGAAATGACTGTATTTAAACACCCAAATAATACTTTCATACTGTGCTGGAAAGACCAATAATCATTCAGGTGATTTGGAGGTGCAATAATTTGCCTAGCAAACATAGGAGATATTTAATAAATGCAAATTGAAAAATGAGGGACAATATTGGATGGAACCTCATCCTTAATGTCATATTGGATGCATGTAGGGACAAGGAACAGCTGAGACACCTTTCTGACCCCCTTCCTTTGACTGAGAGAGCTTGGAAGCTAGTCAATGTGTCAGACAAACATCAGGAAAAAATGAGAGTCCATGTCTTAAAAACAAATCATCATGTCTCCACATGTGCCTTGGATTTCTCATATTTATAGCTGAGGACACCAAAATCATGTTGCAGTCCTGTTTCCTAAGCGGGGCTTCGCTGTGGAAGCAGAGGATGTGGTTGGAAATCCATAGCCAAAGTGCTACTGATACAAATCTCCTTCCCAGGAACTTACCTTTTCAAAACCATAAATAAGATGCTCCTTTTGGGCCTGGGGCTGTTAGGGGGTAACACCATAATTCAGTATATAGTAGCAATGAGTGAGAATCAATTCATGCTGATGCACTCCAGGGACATTCTCTCCTTAGAAGAATGAATGTCTGACTGACTATTTCCTCCTACTGCCATGCAGATGGACTTGAGGCTAGTGAGAGAGTTTTACACCATTTGACATATGAGTGAATGGATGGATGGATGGATGGATGGATGGATGGATGGATGGATGGGTGGATCAGTGGATGAAAAGCATTTACTCCTTACTATGTGTCCAGTAGTGTGCTAAGTGCTGGGGATACAAATATAAAACAAGACAATCCCTGCCCTTTTTAGTGAGTTATGGTGCTCATTCTTGAAGAAACTTTCCTGCAGTGTTAGAGCTAGCTTCCAGAATGCAAGAATGGGAAAGATAGAGAGGAATAAACATGTGTAATTTGCTAAGTAAGCCAGGCTACAAGTTTATGAACAAATATTCATTGGCCAAGCAGATCATGAAAATTAAGACAATTTTTAAAACTTTTAGTTCATTTTAACATAACTATTAACTTAGTTTAAATTTGTTCATTGAACATGCCATTTTTCTCCTTAGACTGGAATTTTTTAAAGCAGACTTTACTTAAAATTAGATTCAAAAATGCCAGCTCCCACTGTTTAGCTAATGCGTTTAATTGCTAGTCATTTAAAAAGCTTTAGAAGTCCATGTAGAGTGTCACACACTTATGTAAATTATTTAAGGGTATTAGAGCTGAACTTGAAGTTACCAGGTATTAACTTATTTCTTAATGCAATTAACAAGCCTTGCCATGGAGATGCTGCCCACCCACATTTCCATGGCACTTTACAGTTTATAAAATACTTTGCTCACAATGACTCTCTGTGATAGGAAATATATGAATTATCAAGTCTATTTTACAGAGGAGAAACTCAGGCTTGATCAAGCAAAGTGACTAGACCAACAGTAGTTTCCACTTCTATTGCAATTTAAAGTTTACGAAGTACTTCTCCCACAACAACCCACTGAGATGAAGGAAGTGCAATGATCCTTTTCAGAGTTGTGATTAGGGTTAGGCAATCAGGGCAGAGAAATTAAAAGGATGCCAATGTCACTTTCATTCATTCAGAAACAGAGAAACAACTAAGGGTATCACTTAGTG
This sequence comes from Notamacropus eugenii, assembly GCF_028372415.1. NCBI lineage: Eukaryota > Metazoa > Chordata > Mammalia > Diprotodontia > Macropodidae > Notamacropus > Notamacropus eugenii. The sequence goes on along the minus strand of NC_092874.1, from coordinate 34,658,380 downwards.
AAAATAATTAAAGTAGGAAGCTATCAGATAATACTTTTTCCTATTTCCAATGGTTATACCAATGGAATAAATCCTCTTTGGATCATCTCAAACATCCACAACATTGTCATGAAATCTCTGACCACTGTGGCTAATGTCCCAGCATCTTTATCTCTCCTCCCTATTGCATTTATCTTAAAAACCTGCTTTCAGGGTATGATTCATGTGCTGTTTCTGGGAGCTAAAATTACTAGTTAATATCTTTGATTGTTATCTTCAACTTACGGGAAAAAGGAACCTCAAAAATTTGAAATGAATTGCCTGGAATAACGTAGCTAAGCTAAATTGTGATGAAAAGAGAGATTATTGTGAAAGGCAGAATCACTGAAAGTCAGAAGAAGCAGAGGAAGAAAAAGAAATGACTGATCAGGGATTCTAAGTCTGGGCTTTATGAACTTGCGGTTTTATTTTTAAGTTTTGGTAACAATTTCAATTTATTCGGTTTCTTATGCAATCTTATATATTTCATTCTGTGCATTCAAAAACATTTTTCTTAGGAATCCATAGGCTTCACCAGATGGCCAGAGCGATTCATAACACTTCAGTGATTAAAAAAAACCTTAAGAAACAATTCCTAAGCTGGAAAAATCATTTTCTGAAGGATCAATCAGTCAATCACCAAGCATTTTTAAGTGCTTTTGTGCTCTGCCAGAGACTGAGGATATAGAGACAGAGTTGAAACAATCTTTGCCCTCAATTACCTCATATTCATTCTCTTCCTTTATAGTTTATTAAAATTTAAAGACTTAGACTAAAGTAAACATTAAGATGTAACATCCTAAAAAGCAGTACCCAGCAACCCCCACTTCTGTATTCAAGAAGTCTTCCTCATTTGCTCCTTTCCTCACCAATGAGAGAGCAGGGGCTTTCTTACTTATGTGTTTGTATCTATGGAAAAAGATTAGAAAAGAGTTTGACACATAGTAGAAGCTTGGTAATGCTTTCCATTCATTTTTTCATGCATGCATTCACTCACTCATCCCCTCTAAAATAATGAGCTTGAACTAGAAATAGATAGACTCACAAGTCCCATCTAGTGCCAGGATATCACTGCACTAGCGATTAGTGTTTCTACTTTCTAGTCCTAACTCTGTCTCTTCCAGTAACACTCAGGGAAAGTAGCTTAATTTCTCCATACTTCAGTTTCCCCAGCTATTAATTTGGAATGATTCAGATCCCTATCTAACTTATGAGGATTTCATATCACTCAAAGAGCTAGGGAAATGATCTAAGTGGAAGCACTGTTACTTTTCAAAGAGAGTCAGAGAAATCTATCCTTTTATAGCACAGGGCTGGAATGTTCTCCATAAAGGACTGCATGTTTTCTTTTCCCTGCCCAATAATTTAATAAATCCATTTATTTTTGAATTATAAACCCTTGCAGATTCAGAGGCCCACTTCCTTGGTATATTGTGTTCATGCAAATTACATGGATGGAGGTTTGGAATTCAATCACCTTGATTTGTTGTTGTCATTCATTTCCCATGTTTGGATAATTTGTAAAGCAGAGGTGCATATAGCCCCAGCACTGTAGGCACTAAATTAATATTTATCATAATCAATAAATAATGGGCCACCAAAATCCAGATGACTTTGTTGAATTATTCTTTAGACAAACTCCATATTGTTGAGGGTTATAAATATCATCTCATCTATTCTTTCTCTACTTTATTCCAAAAGCATATGGTTCCTCTCAGAAAGCTGCATGCATGGGCTGATTTTGCATCAAAAATGTCTTTGATGACATTTTGACACGTCCTGGGGGATGGGAGGGCAGTCATCATTGTTTCCTGTGGGGATTGTATCCAAACTCAGGCAGCATTTAGGATACAGTCTACTTGTTTTAATTAGGACTAAATCTAAATGAGGTGGGTTTTTTCATTTAATTTGAAACTTTTTTCTGAACAGCATGGCTGAATCTCATTCAGAATTGGAGGGACCACCAACAATTACTATTTTATACATCAATTGAGTTTTTTTAAACCATTTATTAAGCTTCTACTATGTGCCAGTGTCTTTTGTAGGCACCAGGAATCCAAATGCAAGTGGGACAATCTTTGCCCTCAAAGAATTTACATTTAAATGGGAAGAAAACAAAACAAATGCATAATAAATACAAACAAAATTAAGGGTTGAGGATTATAATGATAAAAACTAATAATAACAAGCGATTATATGGTGAATTATATCATCTCTTTTTATTTTTTACAACAATCCTGTAAAGTAGATGCTTTAATTTTCCCATTTTACAGATGAATAAATTGAGTCTGACCAAGGTTGAGTGATTTGCCCAGGGTCACAGAGAAGGCAGGTCTTCATAATTCCATGTCAGGCATTCTATCCACTGTGCCACCTAGCTGTCACGATAGCTGCAAGGATCAGGAAAAGCCACTTGTGGGCAAGAACACTCGAGTTGGGTCTGGGTGTGAGATGGAAAGAAGGAAAGATGATATTGCTGGAAGGGGGAACCAGCCCATGCAAAGCCACAGAGAAGGGAGGTGGGGTGTTAAATGGGAAGAGCAGCAAATGGACAAGTTTAGCTGAATGTTGAGTGTATGAGGAAGAGTCAGTGATATTGAACCTGCAGTCCAAGGATACTTCTGTAACCCCTAACCTTGAATTTTTCCTGGGCCTTCCCTCCTATAGGAACTCCTTAAATTTTCTTAACTCTCTTAAATTTTCTGGTATTCTTGGAAGTGGTTAAAATCTTGTATCCTTGGGATTTCACTCCTATTCACATATTTAGTGCCCAATTGTCTTGAATCTTGGCTATGATTTTAGCAAAATCCTCCAAGGTCCTCATTTTTCTATTCTGTAAAATGAAATGGAAGGGGAGAAGTCAGACTATGTAGCTTCTGAGATCCCTTCCACCTCTAGAGGTCTCTGATCTTATTAAGCTCCTACTATGTGCAAGGCACTGAACTGGATGTTGATGGTGCTAAGAAAAAAAAAAATTTGCTATCCAAAACCTACCCTTCAACTATCCTGGCTTGGGATTCCTCCAAAAGTTTGACTTAGCTCTGTCCCAAACTCCTGCTCTCAGAGGACAATAGCATGGAACAGTGTGAAAGAGTCCTAGATTTAAAGGCAGAGGACATAGGTCCTCTGTGTGACTGCCTGTGTGACCTTGAGCAAATTGTGTAAAACCTCTCTGGGGTTTTGTTTTCTTACCTGTAAAATGAAGGAGTCAGAACATGTATTCTGTCAGGTTCCTTTGAATATAAGTTCCTTGAGAACAAGAACTCTTGCTTTTTCTTTGTACCACCTGCCCTAAAACATAGTAGATGCATACATGGTTGTTGATCAATTACTCTTTTGTTCTATGAATAAGATGAGGAATCATTATGACAGACAAGTAGCTGATCAGAACCTCCAAACTGAGAACAGTAGAAGCTCGAGCAAGGAACAGAAGCATTATGGGTTGTCATTGTCAAATTGAACAGGTGGTGGTTTGGGAGGTTGGAAGGATATTGGTACTCCCAGGTGAATGGGTGAAATTAGCAAGAAATTAGGGCAGCTGAGGACACAATAAAAGAATATTGTTAATTCTTTCCCTGGCAAAATCTAAGCTCCTTGAGGGCAGGAAATGTTGTCCTTTCTTTGTAGTCTCAGTGCTTAGCACATATGGTACAAGCTAAAGAAAAACATTTTGATTTATTTATTTCCAAGGGGGAATTTTCCTAGTTTCTAGTGTCACTGCTTCGGGCTGCAGTTTTTGAAAGCAACCTGGGTGAGCTACTGGTTAAGCCCGAGACATCTTTAAAGGTCCTTGAACATAACAGATATATTTTCCTGGCTTTTTTTCATACTCTAAACACTCAATAAAGAGAAGCTTCACCAGATTCCAGTCATCCAGTTTGTAATTCAACCTTACTCTCTCAACTGCAGCCTTTTACTTCATATTTAGTGTTTCCCTTACTTAGCTGGCTAAATGTATGCTCCTGAGCAAATGACTCTCAAGTCTTCAGATACACGCTTTTTTCCCCTGAACATTCTTTATCTTGTATTAGAATGGGAGACATTGTTCATCAAGTTGGAACAATTTCAAAGCCAAAGGTTTCTACACTTATCAAAATCCCAGCTCTTCTCAGACTTTAATTCCCTACAAAAGCTGAATATTTCCTTTCTTACTTAAATGCCTTGCCTTGAGTAATTATTTCTTCCTTCTCTGTCTCTGCAAAGACTTATTGGTGTCCATAACCATCATTGTCATTCAGTTCTTTTGGGTAATGCAAGGTTTGTAGAAATCAAAAATCAACCAAATCTACTAAATCAAGAAAACCCCTTATAAATCCAGAACGTGAGCCCCTCCCTCCGTTACACCATGTTCCCAATGAAAAGCAGGTTCTTGAGTTGTTCATGGACCATTGTTGTTACTAGGAAAGTCAGAATGAAGGATTTCAGGGCAAGCTGATCATTGAAATAATGCCTCCAAAGCTTCCTTAAAATACAAAGTGCTCTACATTATTTAGTTAGCTATTTGGTTTGTTGTTAGGGTATTTTCTTTTTGCCTTGTATGGGAGTTTAGTTCTTCCTCAAATTACTACTTACTGGAAAATAAATGTAAATTATGTTTGCTGTTTGTGATGATTTGCAATTGTGAATGTCTCTAGGTAACATCATGAGTAAGTTCACTTTGTTCCTTAATTGAATGATGCTAACCCTACTCAGAGATTTCTCTTTTGACATCCAAGTGAAATTGCTTTTAATTAAAAAAATGTTTACCTGTATTGTGGCAGTGCATGGCTAAGCCTATAGCTAGAATAGTCAGTTGGAGCTTTGTTCTAGGACATTTAAATTTAAACCCTCCCCCAAAAAAGCTAAATAATAATTTTAAATAATTTTATATTTATTTTATGTTATTTTAACTCCCCTGATGTGACTCAACCAACCATGACCTCCTCCTGCCCCTACAGTGGTCTCTGCGTGTTTGAGAGTCTCTATTGAACCCACTAAGAAAAAGTGTTCTGGGGTCTTTCCAGCTGCAGAGCTGGCATCTGAGATCTCTCTTCCATTGGGTCTATATATCAGAGCCCTTATCATCCGCTATGTTTGATTAGTGGGTGGCTTTAGTTCTATTTTCCCTAAAGAATATTTGGAACAATATTTGCTGCTTACTCTGGGTACCAAAGGTTGTTAGTTATAGCTCTGCATGTGCTGATGGTATCTTCAATGCAATATGCTGAATACAATTTATGCTCCATTCTCCCCACTGAAAATAAAGAGAGAAAAAGGAGGAAGGAAGGAAGGAAGGAAGGAAGGAAGGAAGGAAGGAAGGAAGGAAGGAAGGAAGGAAGGAAGGAAGGAAGGAAGGAGTCATTTGAGTATATGTTGATTTTGTAAACAAAATATACTATATTTGTAGGACTATATGCAATGTGAACTGAGCATGTTAGCTAATATGGGGTTTCCCCCTCTCTCCTTTTTGTTTTGTTTTTTTCGTTTTTGCTTTTGCTTTTGTTTTTGTTTTTTTGTCTACAGAATGTTTTTGTAGATAAACCAGCATTTCCGGAGTACAAAGTTTCAGATGCAAAAAAGTCCAAATTCATCCTTTTGCATTTTAGCACTTTTAAAGCTGGCTGGGACTGGCTGATCCTGTTGGCGACGTTCTATGTTGCTGTGACTGTACCTTATAACGTTTGCTTTATTGGCAATGATGAGCTGTCCACAACAAGGAGCACCACGGTCAGCGACATTGCAGTGGAGATTCTGTTCATTATAGGTAAGAACCTGAGGTGACCATCCTGATGCCACTGACAAATGGAAGGGAAGGACAGGCATGGGATTCAGATCTTGTTGGGAAGTGAAGATGAGCTCAGACCTCATTTGCATTGGCATGAATTGGCCCCTCATGCAAATTCAGAGAAGGACATATTTGAATTTCTTAGAATTGCCTTCCTCAGCTTTTCCACTGTTCCTTTATTCAAATAAACCCTAGCCAGTGCCTCATTTCATCAAAATTGGAGTAAAAGAAAAAGACTTGTGAGTTGCTTTGTTTATGTTCTGTCATATGCTTCTTTGCCTACAGCCAGCAAATTCTTTTTTACCAAGGTGGTTCAAAGCCTTAATTATTTTCCATTAGAATGAAGTAAAGATGGAGTTACCATTTTGTCAGAAGACCAAGATACTATGGTGACAGATACTATAAAAAGGGGCAATGTGTCCTCCATGCTTAAGAATAAATGTCCTTAGAATATCCTTGATAATCCTTTGCCTTTGCTTAGATTGAAATGAGCTAAATCCTTAAGGATTACTATCCTGTCTTCAACAAAAGTAAAGAAAATCATTTTGAAGGGCTAGAAAGAGGAGATGTAGATTACATATTTAGGGTGGAAAGGACATTAAAAGCCACATAGCCTAACAAACTCTATTTTACTAATGAGGAAACTGAGGTCCAGGGAGGATAAGATTTTTATTGCCCAAGGTCATATAGGTGGAGAAAGTATTGAAGTAAAAATAGGGTGAATCTGGCAGGCAAAGGACTTGGATCTTAGGATCATAGATTTAGGAATAATAGAAACCATAGAGGTCATTGGGTTCAACTTCATTTTACAGATAAAGAAACTGAGGTTCAGAGAAGCTAATTGACTTGCCTGGGGTCATGCCCCATGTGAGTGTCTGAGGCAGGATACAAATCCAAGTCTTCTCAACTCCAAACCCAGTGCTCTCCCCTGGGTCATGCTGCCTCTGATTCTTGTTTCTGCTGTTTTTTCTCTGGACCACCGAGTAGGTAGAAGCACTAGAGAGGATAGAAGACAGTTGTAAATTGAGGAAAAAGTATATTCTCTCTTTGTCTCCTTGACCTTTTTTCATCCTATTTTCATTTAGAGAATGATTAAAGGGGAATAGAATGCAAGTAAAGGAATTTTTAAAAAATTAGTGGTGTTAGCACATATGCTAAGTCACATATTATAGGATCTCAAATCTTGTGTTTTAGGAAAAAAGGGAAGATTCTTGGAGTCTTTTTTTTAGTTCACACATGAGCAAAGGTCTAAGGAACAATCAGTAGGGTCAAGAAGAAAGAAGGAAGGAGAGGACAAAATAATTAGTTATGATAAAGTGGGCATTCTTGTGCTATGAAGAAGTGAAAGATTTTGTTGTAACAATCCATGTTCCATTGGCTATGAGATTTTTCTTGTGGTTGGTCTGTTGGAGGCACTGACTTTGAGCCAAAATCACATCTCTGAATATTTATTAGTATGCTAGATGTGGAGACAGAGGATCTGGCTACAAATCCTGCCACTGCTACTTAATGCCTGTGACCTTGGGCAAGTCACTTCATTTCCCTGAGCGTCAGTTTCGTGGTCTATAAAATGAAGAGCTTGAACCAGATGGCTTATAAGGTCCATTGTAAGCATTTCATTAAACCTACAATCTTATGAAACTCTAAATTATTTTTTCTATACTTTGTATTGAATCATCTGTGTACATGTTGTATGTCCCTATGAGCTTCTTAACAACAAGGATTGATTTTTTATCCCCAGTGCTCTGCACACACTAGGTTCTCAATGAATATTTTTTTGAAAAACATATCAAAGTATTTTGGTTCCCCTGATGTGGTCAACTATTTCAGGACCTGTAATCAGCTAGAACTGAAGATTCTCTATTCACTGCTTCACCTGGCTGCCTTCAAGTAGGTCCTTAATAAGTGCTGGTTGATTACAAAATGAGGTGGAAGTTGAGATAAATGACTTGTAAGTTCTTTTAAAGCTTTATCTATTATTCTATGATTTTGCTTCTACTTTTGGGACAAGATACTGAGATATTGAAAGAATGTATGATTAGATTTTTTTAAACCCTATTCTAGAATCCTTTTGAAGTCACAGAAATCAGACAGTGAAAATATTTTTCATTTCATTGTAAAAAAAAATGAGTGTGATAGAAATGTATTTTGTATCACTTTCCATTGTGTAATTGAAAGAATGAATGTCAAATGGAAAAAATGGCATTTTCATTCGCTTATGTGGAACCAATCAATGAACAAATGTTTATTAAACACCTACTGTGTGCTGGGCACTGTGTTAAGCAGTATAAATTACATGGGCACAGACTCAGTGTTCCTGTACAGAGGCCATCCTTGTTTCTTCAGTAACTAATGATTTCATTATGAAGATACTGAGCACAAAGCTACTCTTTTAGATGTTTCAAAAAAACTGAATGTTCACAATGTGTATAAAGTATGCAGTTTGGTTTTATTTTGGTTTTTTACAAAATAGGAGAATTCTATGTAAGAATATTTTTATTCACAAAACAAATTAGGCATAATTGTTTCACATTACAAAAGAATTCTTGCTTGACAAAAAATGTCTTTTTAAGTAGCCAGTATCACTATTGCAATCAAGGTTTGTTTCCAACTATTTCTGGAAAGAGAATTTTAAAATTTGGATTAAGATATAATTGAATTCCAATTAAAAAGCAATTAGATGTAAAGGTTATAAACGATTACTTAAAATATCATCCTAAATGAAGATGACCAGATATCCTGTACATACCAGGACACTCACAGATTTGGTTCACTTGTATCAACATGACCAAAAATTCCATGTAATGTTTTCTACATGGCAGCTGTCAGTCAAAGGACCATTGAATCAACACTTTTTCCAAGGGTAAGTAAGTATCAAAGGAAAAACAGAGTAAAGCTTCAAACCAAGAAAGTATATATCTGTTGGGGAATTTTATGGTAGTGGAGTTGGTAAGTGATGTAGTTCAGAATTAGCTAACTTAATAACTAACTATCATACTGCCTTTTCATTCCTGTCAACATAATCTCATTAGAGTGACAGCAATACACTATGCTGTGTTTTTAATATTTTTCAGGTTTTTTTCACATTCTTTTTCGTATGATTCAATGTTTCATAGTAGATAGAGCATTGAAGTATAAAAACAGTGACTGGTTAAGGTCAAGAACAGCATGGTAAATTAGAAAGAGTGTTTGGTTTGGACATTCAAGTCCAAATAAGTCTACTTATATCCTCATATTCAAGGTCTATGATGACTATAATAAACCCTATAATGTTGCAGAGCCACTTGGAAGAAATCTGTAATTACTCAAAAAAACTTGCCCATACCATCCTTGGAGGAAAGACCAAGTGCATGAAGAATGTCAATTGCCTGGATATCAGCATGCATTTGGGTAGACACCTATAAATTGAATCTGGTAGCATACAGGCAGCAAATCAGCTGAACTTTCCCAATATTTCCTGCCAAAAAACTTTAAAATAACACCTTAAATCAAACTGGGGAATGTCAGAGGCAACTAAAGGACATGGTGAGATAATTTTCCAGCCTAAGACAACTTAGGAGGTTGTCTGTGACACCAAGGTGGGGGTCAGTCAAGAGTGCAGCACATGCCATGGCAACACCAGGAGCAAGCCTTGGAGGGAACTTCAACAGCAGCAGTAGCAGCATCATGAGCTGTCAGTCCCAAGATGGTAAGGGAATCAGACAACCAACCAGAAAGAGACTATAGAAGATCCTTTGCTGGCATTAAGTGCAGGACCCTGTTACATTGCTTATATACACTTATGAGCCAAATCTCCAGGGTGAAGAGGAGCATGAGTTCTTGTAGCTGCAGGGAAGCAGTGATCGTGGTCACAGTTGAAAAACAGAGAAGAGTGCTTGTGTTCACTCACAAGGGAGCATAGGTCCTGGCCTCAGTTACAATACAGAAAGGAACAATAGCACTTGTGGCTGTAGGGAAGAAAAGTTCCTTTCTAGATAAAGATGGAGCATGGGCCAAGAGAGCAATGAGCATATTTTGATTTGGATCATACCATCCTGGAAGCACCAAAACTTACAGACCCCCAGAACTAACTCTGAAAACAACAGAAAAAAACTGAAATGTGGAACAGTGTCCTCTCCAACCCAGGAGCAGAGCCCAACTTTAACTAAAGTTAAAAATTAAGCAATAGGCAAGGGAAAAGAGCAAACAACAACAAAGAAAAAAGAACTTGACCACAAAAAGCTACTATGGTGACAGGGAAGATCCAGATATAAACTCTGAAGAAAACAATGCTGTCAAAATTGCTACAATCAAAGCCTCAAAGGAAAATGTGAATTGGACTCAAGCCCACCAAAAATCACTCAAAAAGAATTTTGAAAGTCAAATAAGAGAAGTAAAAGAAAAAAATGGGAAAAGTAATGAGAGTGATTTAAGAAAATTATAAAGAGTCAATAGCTTGGTAAAAGAGGCACACACACAAAAAAGTGACAAAAATAACAGCTTAAAAAACAGAATTGGCCAAGTTGTAAAAGAGGCACAAAAATCCACTGACCTTAAAAGCAGAATTGATCAAATAGAAAAATATGTGCAGAAGCTCATTGAAAAAATAATAATTTCTTAAAAATTAGCATTAGCTTCCATGAGACATCAAGAAACAACAAGGCAGTCATGAGAATAAGAAAATAGAAGAAAAAGTAAAATATCTCATCACAAAAACAACCAAGCTAGAAAATAGATTGAGGAGAAATAATTTAAAAATTATTGGACTACTTGAAAGCCATGATGAAAAAAAAACTAAACATCATTTTTCAAGAAATTATCAAGGGAAACTGCCCTGATATCCTAAAACAAATGGGCAAAGTAGAAATTGAAAGGAATCCACTGGTAAGTTCCAGAAAGAGATCTCAAAATGAAAACTCCCAGGAATATTATAGCAAAATTCCAGAGCTTCCAGGTCAAGGAGAAATTGATGCAAGTACCCAGAAACAATTCAAATATCATGGAGCCATAGTCAGGATCACAAAAGATTTAGCAACTTCCATATTAAAGAAACAGATGACTTGGAATATGACATTCCAGAAGACAAAGGAACTAGAATGACAACCATGAATCACCTACCAAGTAAAATAATATAGTCTTTCAGGGGCAAAATAGATATTTAATGAAATAGAGGAAGTATAAAGAATTCAAACATTCCTGATGACAATACCAGAGCTGACTAGAAAATTTGACATTCAAGCACAAAATTCAAGAGAAATATAAAAAGATAAACCTGAAAGAGAAATATTAATTGCTCATAGGTAGGCTGAGTCAGTATAATAAAAATGAAAATTTTACTTAAATTAATTTATGTGTTTTGTTCCATACCAGCAAACAACCAAAAAATTATTTTAGAGAAGTAAAAAATAATGATAAAATTCATCTGGAAAAATAGAAAGTCATGAATATCAAAGGAATCAATGAAAAAAAGTGTGAAAGATGGCCTAGCAGTACCAGATCTCAAATTGCATTAAAAGTAGTAATCATGAAAAAATTCTGGTACTGGATAAGAAATAGAATGGTGAAACTAGAATAGAATAGGTTAGATGTGCAGAAACACAGTAGCAAATGACTCTAGAGATCTAGTGTTTGATGAACCCAAAGTTCCAAGTTTTGGGGATAAGAACTCACTATTTGACAAAGATTGCTGAGAAAACTAGAAAGTAGTTTGGAAGAAACTAGGTATAGACCAATATTTTATGCCATATACCAAGATATGATCAAAATAGGTACATCATTTAGACCTAAAAGGTGATACATAAGCAATTAGAGGAGCATGGAAAATTTTACCTGTCAGATATATAGATAAGGGAAGAATTTAGGACCAAACAAGAGATAGAGAGGATCATGGGAGGTAAAATGGATATGTTTTTACATTAAATTATAAAAGTTCTGTGAAAACAAAACCAATGCAGCCAGGATTAGAATACAGTTTTGTGAAAACAAAACCAATGCAGCCAGGATTAGAATACAGAAAGGAACAATAGCACTTGTGGCTGTAGGGAAGAAAAGTTCCTTTCTAGATAAAGATGGAGCATGGGCCAAGAGAGCAATGAGCATATTTTGATTTGGAAAACTAGAGAAATTTTTACATCAAATGTCCCTGATAAATGTCTCATGTCTCAAACATGAAGAGAACTGAATCAAATTTATAAGAATGCAAGTCATTTCCCAATTGATAAATGGTTAAGAGATAGAAACAAGTAGTTTTCAGAATAAATCACAGCTATCTATAGTCATATGAAAAAATTCTCTAACTCATTACTGATTAGAGAAAGGAAAAGTTAAAAGAACCCTAAAGTACCACCTCACACATACCAGATTGGCTAATATTACTGAAAAGGGAAATAACAAATGTCAGAGGGGATGTCAAAAATTGGGACATTAATGAATTGTTGGTGGAGTTATGAACTGACCCAACCATTTTGGAGATCAATTTGGAACTATGCCCAAAGGGCTATAAAACTGATCCAGCAATACCACTACTAGGTCTGTATTCCAAAAAGATCCAAGAAAATAGGAAAGGACCTATGGGTACAAAAACATTTATAGCACCTACTTTTATGGTGACAGATTTAGCAATTGAGATGACGCCTAGCAATTGGGGAATATGATAGTGGTATATGATAGTGATGGAATACTATTGTGCTGTAAGAAATGATAAGCAGGATAGTTTCAGAAAAACCTGACAACACTTACATTAACTGATACTAAGTGAAATGAGCAGAACCAGGAGAACAATATTCAGTACCATCAATATTGTCTGATGCCCAGCTGTGAACAGCTTAGTTATTCTGATCAATGCAATGATGCAAGACAACTTTGAAGGACTTATGATGAAAATTACCATCCACTTCTAGAGAAAGAACTGGAGTCTGAATGAAAATTGAAGTAAAATTTTCTCACTTTTTTGGCTTTATTTTTAGCAATAGGACCAACATGGAAATAGTTTCCCATAATTTCATAGATATAATTGATATTACATTTCTTACCTTTTCAAAGGCTAGGGAGAGGTAGGAGGAAAAGAAAATTCAAAAAAGTTAAATAAATCTTTATAATAGATAATAAAATTTTAAAAAGAAATCATTTCTATAGATAGAAGATATCTATACATCTATATCTACACGTGTTAGCTACTGTAAAAGAATGAATTAACAGATTGTTTCTGTTACCATTCTGTGATTCATATTCAAATACATTATTGGTAAAGGTACTTCCTCATCACCAAAGAAATTTGTACTTTCCATGAATTTCACATTTTTGCCTTCTACTTTTCCCCCTTTTTCTTTAAGAAAAGGTTTTCTCCTGATTATTTTACCACTTTATTGGCCCCAATGTTTCTTTAACTTTAGAGCCCTTTTATCCCCAAGATCTTTTGGTCCTCCTAACAACCCTGCAAATTAAGTCAAATAGGTAGGTAAAGATTTTTTGGTGAACCTTAGAGGTCATCCAATCTGATGTTCTCAATGTACTGTGAGGGAACTGAGGTTCTCTGAGGTCTCTTCCAACTCTAACATTTTCTGAACCTAGATGATACTTTCTTCCTAGTGTAGCTGGCAGGTACTGCCTGCTTTATTGATAAACACGAATTACAAATGAATCTGACATCTGTTTAGCTGTCAAGTCAATGCCTCAGATTTCAAGCAAGTCATCTTCCTCTGATAACCACAACAAAAGAGGGAAGCTTGGTCAGGGTTCCTGTTTGGCAGTTTCAGAATTGGCTGCATCATCTTGGGATTTTTGCAGCTGCTAACTCAGTACTGTTTGCTTAATGTATGTTTTTTAATTTAGGAATGTTTGTGGAATGACCTAGATATAGGTGAAGGTTTTATCCCTGAATGGTAATACATTGTCTGACCTACCTCTCAGTTGTCTGCATCCCAGGGGCTTGGGAAAGCACAGTTCAAAAATGACAGGTTGCTAAAGCTCTGAGGGAGTTGAGAACCTACTTACTTTGACCATGTCATTGTGTTTATGTGATTGAAAACAACAAACCTCATTCATTCATTAGTTCAGCAAGCTTTTTATTATGTTCCTCTTATGTATAGAATACTGTGTCAGGCTTTGGTAATAAAAGATAAAAAGTAACTACCTGTGCCTTCAAGAAGTCTACGTTCTACACGGAGAAAAGAGTGTTTACAGAGTTAAATAAATGAAACATATATATGTAAATATATATGAATATAATTGGAATGGAAGAGGCTATTAACCCTTTGGAATAATAGTAATGATAGCAGTTAGAGAGTACATTAAAGTTTTCAAAATGCATTACATGTTATCTCATTTAATCCTGAAAAATACCCTGGAAGGTAAATACTAGTATTATCTCATTTTTCAGTTGAGGAAACATATAAAGGGTGTGGAGATATATGGCACAGTGTAGCCTATTTTGGCAAAGAAAATGCAAACCAAGGAGGGAAGGTAAAAGTGAAAGTGTAGGGTAGCCCCTGATTGTGGAAAAGTCTGAATGTTTGGAAGAGGAGATTGAATTTTACTTGGTAGATATTAGTGAGTATTTCTGAGCCAAGGAAAGATGCAAAAGGCATAGAATTAGAGGAAGGAAGTCAGACTGGACCTTGAGTCAAAATTATGTGAAGATTGAATGAAGGACATTTGGACTGAAAAGGAGAAGAGTCAGAGGGAACATGATAGTGATCATCAAGTATTTGAAGGGCCATCACAGAGCAGAAAAAAATGCCTCTTCATGATGAGATTCAAAAGGAGAAACTGAGAGAAAATGGTGAAAGTTGAAAAGAGATAAATTCAACCTTGATGTTGGGGGGTGGTGAAGGAGAATTGTCTAAAAACTAGAGCTACCCAAATATGGAATGATCCACATTGGCAAGTAGTGAGTTCTCCATCATTAGATTGCCTATCATCACATCTTCAAGGAGAGTATTGGTGCTTATTACTTGCCAGGTATGTTGTTGCCAGGAATCTTTTCAGTCATGAGCTGAACTAGATGGCAGCTGAGGTGCCTTCTAAGCCTAAAACTCTGTAATTCAGTAATAAGATCAGCTTCAAGTTTAAGGTCATCCAGGAAGCACAAAAAGAGTTGGTTGAAGCATCAGAGAATTGATATGGTCCTATCTTTCATTTGTCCAAAAGAAATTATGTATTGATGAATGATTAAAATACAAGACATTTTAAAATAAATGATTTTTATTTCACAATTGGATAAGCTCAGGCTGAGCTTAGCAACATCAACTCCGTTTTACATTTAGAAGTGCTTATTTTATTCCTGTATGTTTCCAATATGGAAGCGTGTCCTAGGGAATCTGTCAGACAAATTTGTAAACCATTACCTACAGGGGGTCAATGCTACCCATTGACAATGTTCTCTTAATGTGATTCCTGAGTGGTCTACATTTCTCAAATATTTTAAAATAAAGGATTCATGTTACCATGCAGTATTTCATTTACCTTATAGACTTAGTCAAAATGTAGACATTCTCCCTAATGTGTCACAAATAAAAGCTACACGGTGAGACTCAGATATGTACATGGGTTTCTGAGACTGTTCAATATGATCAAGAAACCTAATTTAATGGAAGGACTCAGGAGAAATATAGTTGCTATTGGCTGATCATTTGTTACTCTTTTTTGAGTGGAGGGGAGGAAATTGACTCATTTTTTAATGGATGAAAAAGTTAGTTTAAAAATGTGTCCCAGAGGCTCATAATGCCCCTGAAAAATAATGGCTTTAAGTTTAATCCGAAAGGTTGGTAGGCGAGCAAGGAGAAAGAGATTTCAACTTTAGTAGAAGAGTTGGGAAAGATCTTATTCTGCAACTTATGTGCTCCTGTAAATAGAATATGGGCCAGGAGCGGGTGCTCATGAAATATGAAACAATAGCACTGTTTTTGCACAAGGTAAGAAAGTTAAGGATGAAAATTTTGCTAAATTTGGAAACCAAGAGGAAAAGCATGAGTTCCAAATTTAGGACCCTAATGCAAGATTATTGTACTTTTTTGTCTCAGTTTGGCTCTTGCTGAACATTCTGACGTATCACTTGCCTCTTCCAAGTTTATTTTCTAGTAGCACCAATGAATTACTTTATAAGGAGAAGTGGTTGAACTTTGATTTCCTACATTTCAAATATAAATCACTATAGCTGGGATTTTTAATGAGAATGTGCATTAGAATAATTTGAGTTCTCATTAATTGGAGGAGAACATGGCTGCAATGCAATGTAAAAGAAAATATTTTATTATTATCACTATTTACTATTATCATTATTTATTTATTTCTAGAAGCTTCAGAAAACACTTAAGTCTTGCAGACTTCTGTTCCCTAGGAAAAGCTGATGTTGGATCGTTAAACTAATTCCATATTTATTGAACACCTACTATGGATTCTTCAGTTCAATAAACATTATGTTTCCCGTACAGATAAGCCTTGACACTAAGTATGGTGCATCCAAAGACAGAATCAAAGTTGTCCCTGCATTCTTTCAGGTGATCTTGTGCAAATCCCTTCATTTCTCCAGACCTCTATTTCTTCATCTTTAAAATAATCTGGTTGGAGGGCCACCTGACTGTTATGTTGTAATGTACATTTCATGTAGAAATTGAATAACATGACTGCTGATATCCCTTCCACTTTACATTTCAATGAGTAGGTGACCTGTAAGATCCCTTTTCAGTGCTATGTCTCTGATACCAATTATACATAAAGGTATTTGAGGTTAAGACCTATGATTCCACTGATGTAGTGGAATTCAAAAGAAAAGACCCAGTACCTTTATCTACCAATGGAGACCAGGAACTCATAGTGTTAGAGTGCCTGGGGCACTGAAAGGTTAAGTAATTTGCCTGGGATCACACAGTCAATAAGGATCAGGGGCAAAATTTGAAACTAATACTTCCTCATTCTAAAGTCAGTTCTCTTTCTGTTGTGTTATCTTCTTTTTCATATATACAGCAATAGAGAATTTTTTTGGAGTTAGAGACCGTTCAGAGGTGGGCAAAAGAAGAAAGGCTTCTGCTAGAAGGTGGGTCCTAGCTGTGCTCAGAAATAAATAGAGAATCTGAGAGTTAGCCATGTGAATGGGGGAAAGATAATGAATAGTTACAGATTAACAAAATTCATGAATAATCTTATCAGTTGAGTGACTTAAATCCCTCACCACCAATGGCAATCTCCTAGCTGTTAAATGTCCCTATTATAGTTGGATGACAGTTCCTGGATATGAGGATCCCCTGCTGTATCCATGAGCAAGAGGACAGTGCTGCAGACCTAGCCTAATTGGGCAATAAGTCCACTGTACACCATGATCACTTGGCAATAAAAAATTCAACTTATCATCAAGCAACAAACATTTATGAATTCACTAAATGGCCTACCACTTCACCGGGGTTAAGGGTAGTGAAGGAGTATAAAGATGCAGAAGACATTGTCCCTGACCACAAGGAGCTTATGGTCAAGTTGGGGAAGGAAGAGCAATACACAAGGAACCCTTGAATAATAATGCAAGGCACAAGGCGACAAGGCCAGCCTTACTTATAAGTGGATTGGATGAGAGCCTTCAGAGCATGTTGGGACTCTGGGCAAGGCATTTAATTTATCCATGTACCAGGCATTTCTGAAAGACTATAAACTCAAGTAAAAATGCAAGCCAACAACGGTAGAGCGAGTTTGCTCAAACGTGTTTTCAAACCAATGAAATCACAAGTCTAATCCATACTTCCGTATTATATATTACTTGAAAAAACATAGTGAGGTTTTCTCATGATAATTCTATGAGGTAGATAGGACAATCATTTTTATCCATCTCTGACTAGAAAACTGAGACTCAGACATTTGCCAAATGTCCCATGTTTTGAGTACTGGTATCTTTCTTAATGGGAATTTGTGGGACGTAAGAGTAGACAGAGAGTTTTAGGTCAAGTTTACTGGACATGGAGTTAAGTCTTAAAAGTTTTTTAAGTCTTAAAAATTTTGTAGTGAGAAAGAACCATTGAAGAATTTTAAGAAACAGTGATTAATCTGCCAATCAACCAACAGGTACCAATTAAGTACCTCATTAGGCACCAAGCATTTGGGAGACAAAATAAAATAGCCCGTGCCTTCAAGGAACTTGTATTCTATCAGTTGAGCAGCTTATACACATACATGTGTATACAGAATACAGGAACAATTAGGTGGCTTAGTGGAGAGAGAAAACCTGAATTCAAATCTGGCTTCAGACACTAGCTGTGTGATCCTGGACAAGTCACTTAACCCTTTTTGCCTCAGTTTCCTTAGCTGTAAAATGAGAAGAAGAAGGAAATCACAAACTACTCCAGTATCTTTGCCAATAAAACCCCAAATGAGGTAACAAAGAGATGGGAATGACTGAAATGACTGAATACCATCAGCACAATACAAAGTAATCATCACAAGATCATTTTAGTAGGAGGAAAAACTTGAATGTAGAAAATAATAGAATCCAGAAAGGTTTCATGTATGTAGTGTGCTTCAGTCTAATCTTTGAAGAAACTAGGGACTCTAGGAGCTGGGTGTATGGAAGAAATACATTCCAAGCATAGGAGATAGTCCATGCAAATTTGGAGAACAAGTGTCTTATGGGACAAATAGCAAGAAGGTCTGCTGGGTGGACCCAAGAGGGATTTTCAGCAGTGAATTAACTGGATAGAATGGTAAAACAGACTGAAAGGCAAGAGCTTATTTGGAAGCTACCCCCAACAGTAAAGGTATGAGATACTAAGTACCTGAACCAAAGTAGTAGTAATATTGACATATTTTAGCAATTGGTAGATTGTGGGAGACCAGGGCTTAGGTAAGGAGTGTGGGTGACCAAGAGCATGAATTGTCATTTTCAAAGGTAAAAAGGACCAGAAAGAGAAACATGTCTTGGAAGAGTAGAAAGTGACTGGTTTGGGGCATGTTCAGTTTGAAGCACTAGTGTGAATCCAGCTGGAGAGTTCTTGTCAGCAGTTGACAATATCGATCTTGAACTGAGAAGAGAGATTTTGGCTTGAGTCGTAGAATTGGAACTCATCTGCATAAATGTCATATTGAAGCTTTGAGAGTAAAGAAAGATGAGCCAAAACTTCAGAAGAGAGCCTTGGGTAACATTAACAGAGAGAGGAGAGAGGAATTAGTGAGGACAGAATTGTAACAGATAAAGAGGAATTGTATAGGAGCCACCATTATGGTAAATTTAAAGAAAGGAGGCAATGATGAGCAGTGCTATGTAGTACTGCAGAGAGACCAAGGAAGAAAAGTGAAGAGAAAAAATAGGATGGAATTCATTAGATTCTGGTGATTAGGTCATTAGTGACTTGTGAGAGAACAATTTCAGTAGGCATGAAACAAAAATCAAACTAGAAAATTGGGGATTAAGTGAAAGGTGAGGAAGTAGAGGAAGTGAGTGCCAATTACCCTTTTGAAAAGTATGGCCACATAAGGAACAGGAAAGATAAGGAAGCATAATTAAGGGAGACATCTTTCTGAACCACAAGACTTCTGAATATTTGTAAATGAAAGGGAATTAGAGAATTCCTTGAGGAATATGTACATAGATGGAAGGAAGAGATAAGTCCATGAGGAGGACAGAGAACAAAATAGAAACCCAAGAGAGAGGGACTAAGGTCCCACAGAAAGCAAGAGGAGATAAGATCAAAAGTAGAAGTTTCTTCTTATTGTCTATATAAAGAAGGAAGTAAAGATAGATTTTAAGACAGGATGTAATGAATGACGTTAAAAAAATGAAGATGAGAAAGGCTAATCTATTAAGACATCTCACATTAGATTCATTATAATATTATAGAATTCTTAGAGGTGATCTAGATCATCTTCTCATTTTATAGATGAAGAAACTGAGTAACATAGAAGTAAAGTAACTACCCCCCCCCAATTCCCCACCCACTAAGAAATAGATCTGTGATTTGAACCAAGGTCCTCTGATTCCAAATCCAGTGTTCTTTCCACTGCACTCTCTGTCTTCAGAAAGTAACCTAATAAGCTGTGAACTAAGAAGAATGCTTCCCATTCACCATTAGAGTAAATATAAGGTAGACAAAAGGGTGGGGGGCGGGCATTTTCTAAAAACAATCAAAATGGGAGTTGAAGTAGAAGAGGTTGCTCCAGGCCTATGGGTTAAAGAGTAAGAAGGCAGAATGCTGAGAGTAGGAGGTAGAAATATGTGAGAAGTGAAGTGATGGGGGATAAGTATTTCAATCTGATGCACACAGCAACAGGGGAACTGGTGTAGGGATTTGCGGGGGAGAGTAATACATAGCAGTTGACAAAGATTGTTTTTTAACTCGGGTGTAGGATGTTAAGCTGACTATAAGTAGACATTAGCAGCAGAGAGGCAAGTGAGAAGATAATGTTTGTTTTGATGTGTTTAAGACATGGAAAGATCATACTTCCCTACAGCACATTATAAAAGAGGTGCTTTTGTGTAGGTTCACACATATGGCACACTCCTACGGGAAAAAAAGTCATATTCCAACAATTGCCTACAATCATATGAAGGGTTCAGAAATGCACTGTCGGAATGTATTATGAGATACTTGGATATGAGATGCAATATTAGCTCTTTTCAAATAGTTAGGCTTCTAGGTAAAGAAAGAGAAATTACTTACATAGTTATCGCAGATGTAAGGAGATGGGGGAAAAAAGAGGAACTGGTGGTGGGCAACTTTTGATTTTTAGATATTAAGACCTATCAGAAACTGCCTCAGTCTAGACAGTTGAGAATTAGAAGGAGATTCAGAGGCCATTCAGCATAACCCACACCCCAGAAAGAATCTCCAGTATAACAGAGAAGTTGCCATCTTGCATCACCGTGATCTTGCATCACCGTGATCTTGCATCACCGTGAAGTCCTCCAATAATGAGTAGTACATCATCTTTCCAAGCTCTCTATTCTCATAACTTATGCAAATGGAACTCTAGCTTCAGAAAACATTTGTCTTAATCAATGGCCAAACATCCAACCTGTAAAGAATGCAGATGATGATGAACTATGTTTTTACTACTCAGAAACAGAACAAAAATCAAAAATCCACCAATGTGCATTTATTAAATACTTACTGAGCTAAGTGCTGGTTGTACAAATACAAAAAGGAAACAGACCCCTTTCTCAAGGAGTTAACATGATAACTGCAAAAACTACAGCCAATGAATACCTTTTCTTTTCATATCGGAAATGAACCTTAGAGACAAGCTAACCCAACTCTTCATTTTTACAAATGAGCAAGCTGGGACTCCAACAACATAAAATAGACTTGCCTAAGGTCACACGGCAAGACAGAGACAAAGCCGGTCATCTCTTCCCTAGTCTCTTGCCTCTACCTAGGGTTCTTTTTAAACTTGTTTTATTTTTTGAAATATCCTGATCATTTTATTTCATTATAATTGGTTTGCTTTGTGATCCTCTATGTTTCATTTTATGCATTTAGAATGTCTCCAGAGGCATCTCCAGACTTTCAAAGGGGTCCACAGCACAAAAATGTTGAGGCTTCACCCGCTCCACTTATATTTTGATATGTTACATTACAAATATCATTAGCAATAAGCTGACATTCAAATGTTAAGTCAAATCTTCTTTGGAGTCAAGTTGAGTAATAGAATTCTCCAGAAGCCATCCTGCTAATCTAGGGGCCATAAAAATAACATATTTGCATGAGATATTGTTAGAACAGTCTGGAAAGAGTATCTTTCTCTTCAGATAAACAACTTTGGGCATTATCAAATGTAGCTATCAATCTATCAGAGCCTAAATGTAGTCTTTGCTTCTCAGTCAATCAGTCAACAAGCTTTTATTAAACTCCTGCTCTGTGCTTGACATTGAAAACACAAAGATAAAAATGAATTGTCCCTGCCCTCCAGGGACTTATATTCTGTCAACTCAAGATATGCTGGGAATATTTCTGTCTGACATGAAAGCAAGAGAAAATTCTAGGGTAATCAAATATTCATTTGAGGGGACAAGATTTTTACCTGGCATATGAAAAGGTCATATTTAACTAATGTCTCTGTTTTCAAAAAGGTTTTTGTTGTTAATCTGTAGCCATAAAAAAATGTAACAAGGCTTCATAATTCCAATAAATAAGAAGTAGAGAAAATATCATCCATTCATACTGTTTACCAAAAGGATTGGTTAGATTTCCAAGCTATGGTTTGATCCATCTAAAAATCAGCAGAATGTATTGTAGCCCTTCACTTTTTTGTTAACTATGTTTTGTTTTAAATGTTTAAAAGATGTAAGGTTGGTAATTTACTTGAAATAAATTAATACACACACACACACACACACACACACACACACACCTCTACTTCTGTAGCTACGATAGCTTTTGGTGGTGGGAAAGGGATCCAAAAATGTTATGAAGTATACAGTGTTTTTTTTTTAATATCTTCAAATGTCAAACTAGTAGACAGCTCTGAATGTGAGATGTATGTCCAATGATTACCAAGTTGATATGCTACTTAGGAACTAACTCATATCCATGTTTAATATTTTGATGATGAATCCAACCAGAATACAGGAGGAAATTTCACTTGAATGACTCCACAAGTTATTCTCCAAAAGGTACATGAAATAGTTTGGTGGGGTTGAATTCATCGTGCACCCCAGGTTAAGGAGTAGCATCACATCATGGAATACTTCATTTTGTCAACTTGTACAGTTCATGATGAAGGGAAGGGAGATCTCTGCAAACCTAGTTGTAATTTATGGACCAGCAATCTGATGTAGGAAAAACAAACTGACTTTGGAATCAAAGGTCTTGGACTCAAATCCCAGCTCAGTTGCTTACTTCTTTAAGGAATTTGATGAAGGTATTGAATCTTTCTAGGTCTATTTCTTCACTTGTAAATAAGAGACTTGAACTAGATAGCTTTTAAGGACACTTGCACCTCCAAATCTCTGATCCTAGAATAAAAAGATTCTAGGAGGAACTTACTATGATCCTTTCAATCAAATCTATACATGATGCCATTTGGTAATTCCAATGTGTGAAGGAATATGTTGGAAAATATGGTTTGAGATTAAGGATGAAGGAAGCCAAAGACTTTATTCATAAGCTTATGTCAGTAATGTCACTAATCCTCTCTGAAAGAAGGGAGTTAAAAGGCACAGGAAATGTAAAACTCTAAAAGATATCACAAAAGTAAAATGAAATGTGTTTGAAGAGACAGGAAATGAGTAGCTAGTGATATAGAAATTAATTCAGAATTATTTTTCTGTGTTCAGTCAGGCCATTAGTTGGTTATAATAAAGGTGAAATATCTATAAACAAATATAAATACACATATGTATACATATATGTGTGTATATATATATATGTGTATGTATATATATACATATATATAAAATTTGAAGGAATATCAGTATAAGACACAATATGCAAGCATAATTCCTAGTTATTTTCATAAAAAATTGACAGAAAATTGGAAGTGAATAAAAGTAAGGACATTCAATCTGATTATTATGATATCTTATGGGCAGCTAGGTGGTGCAGTGGATAGAGCAGGAGTCAGGAGGACCTGAGTTCAAATCTCACCTCAGACACTTGACACTCACTAGTTGTGTGACCTTAGGCAAGTCACTTAACCCCAATTGCCTCATCCTGGGTCATCTCCAGTCATCCTGATGAATATCTGGTCACTGGATTCAGATGGCTCTGGATGAGAAGTGAGACTGGTGACCTGCACAGCCCTCCCTCACTCAAAACAAAGTCAAGTGCAAGTCATGTCATCATTTCTCTGATGGCATGGTCTTCTTTGGCAACAAAGGATGAATACATCATATCTTATAGAAGTTTATTTGCTGTTAAAAATCAACATGCCAGGAAGGCCAAGAGAGCTCAGAAACCTCCTCAGCCAGCCACTTAACTCCTTGGCAGGCCAAGATCTGTGGATGCCAAAAGCAACATCAGTTTAAAGAAGGAGCACCTTTGCAAAACATCATGGGCAGAGGATATAGAAACATGATGAGAAGAATCATCTCACGAAAGAGCATAGAAGAATGAAGGAGAAAACAAGTCAACACCAAGATTGATAGGAGACTCAGATCAGCCAAATCCTCCTGAAAGAATTTATAATTGACCCTGATGTGAAATGAAGTAAATCTACTCCCACAATGATAGCAGTCTTTTATCCTCACTGAAGTTGATAGAGTCACCCATTTGGACTCTCAACATTTCACTAACCAGTGTCCTTATATTAAGAAGGAGAGATGATATCCAGTTAAAAGAAAGTCATATAATTGGCAGGCAAGAAGAAATACAGAAAAAATAAATCTATACCAAAGGTAACACCATTTAAAATGCAGTCAAGGGTCAATTTTTAAGATGTCTCAAAGAAAGAGATTCATTTTGTAGATGATTCTACATAGGTATCATACATGACAGTCAAAAAATAAGGCAAATCCTTGACCAAAGGACATGTACAAAGGTGCAAAAAATGTCGGACCCCTTATGGCTATAGAAGGGTACTGCATGAGGCTGGTAGGTGGTGGATAGAGCACTGGCCTTGGGGTCAGGAGGACCTGAGTTCAAAACCAGCCACAGACACCTTAGAAACTCTGTGACCCTGGACAAATCATTTTACCCTGATTGCCTCTTAAAAAGAAAAACAAAAAAGAAGGGTGATGCATGCTTTCACTGCTTCTAAATCACTAGTGTTATCTGGTAATCCCATTATACTGTTTTTAATGGGTCTTATCCTTAATATTATGGGATCTCCTTTCAGTGTTGATTCTATAGTGTCCACTGACTTCACAGTGATTATTAATGATTTCTTAATGTACAGTGATGGCTGGATGTTGAGGCTTAGATAGTCTCCAATGGTTTTGTGGTACCTTCTTGGCATGATAACATCTTCAGACATTGTTTTCTACTAATATTTTCAGAGTTTCATCTCTTCAAGTACTCTTGCTACTTAATTCACCTCCAGTCAGCTATGGTAGGGTGACTAGCAAACAGCTGAAAGTTTTTTACATATGTCCAGTTAACAGCAAGCAGTTTCTCCCCAAACAATGATTAATTTGTTTCTTTTGATATCTATGGCCAGGGCAAATATTACTTTCCTCTGTACCAGACAGTCATCTGACTTAGTGCTAGAAATTCCCAAGATCTTTGAATTAGCAAGTAAATGAATCCAAGCTAAAACCAAAAGGAAGCTAAGCAGGTGGTTATTGTTCTTCACCTATCTATTGTCCATTCCTGTCTTTTTCATATATATCAGTGAACCCCAAAGCCCCAGTGCTTTGATGCCATATTTTAGTCATTGAAAAACTTCTACAGTAATCTTACACAAAATCCAATTGTGTATTTATTGTTTGATTCCAATAAACATTTGACTTAGCAAGACAAAACACAGGCTTAAAGACATTCCTCCAGCCAAGCATGTTAATGTTCTACAAAATCCCTTTCTTCATGGACCAAAGAGATAACTAAGTTCAACAACCCCCTGATCTGCAATATCAAAAGAGGAATAAAATTTTAAAAATGTATGTTTACCAAGGGTGTTCACCCTAGTTATGGAGAATGTCAAGCACGAAGTATATATGGAGAAGGGATTCCCAATAGTTATTGAATGGCTCCTCCATGCTCATACAGGCTAATGGTGTCACAGTATAATAGAAATTGGGGCCACTAAACTCTACATGAGGATCTCTGCAGTCTTCATTGACTTAGAAAACCACATTCACATCATCTGTATTCCACTGTGTTTTTGTTTATTTTGCTAAATATCTCCCAATATCATTTTAATCTGGTTCAGGCAGCCTGCCCCCTACCACACACACACACACACACACACACACACACACACACACACACACACACGCACGCACGCACCAAGCTAAATGTGTGACACCTGTTATAGGTGGTTGAAAATATGCTCATTTCAATGAGCCCCAGAACATTACAGGCCCTGTAAAATTATATCCATGACAACATAAGAGATCAGCCAAATAATCCACACTGGGAAAACCGGAGTATTATCAATTAGTTCAAGCTTCTCGCTGCCATCAAAGACTTTCTTTAAAAAAAAAAATTTATATTCTCCCAGGGAAATTATGCTCTTGTGAATCAAGGAATGCAATCATTTCTGGTGAATCCAAAAGGCAAAAGGGAACAATGGAAAGCTGCTCGATGACTACCTTAATTACTACATGTTGCCAACAATGACTTTTTGCATAAGAAACTATTTAAAAGACATTATCCACAGCATGTACAGCCATAAAAGAACTTGGACTGGATTTGAAGCAAGAACCAGTTGAAAGTCTAAGAACTGCACTGGTGGCCACAAGGTTTTAAAAACCATAGAGGAAGTTTTCCAGTACATTGGAGAGGAGGTTTTATGAAATGACATGGGCAAAATTTACATTGAACAGAGTGATTGGGTTGTGATTTATGCATATGAAGGCAGTATATAAATAGAACTTGGATCAGTCAGAAATATGAAAATATAAGATAGAATACATAATAATAATAGCTGGTGGATATATAGATATAGATAGATAGATAGATAGATAGATAGATAGATAGATAGATAGATAGATAGATAGATATAGATATATATCACTTAGAAGTTTGCAAACCATTTTACAAATATTACCGAATTTATCCTCACAACAATCATGGAAGGTAGTTGGTACTATTCTCTCCATTTTACAGATGAGGAAATTGTGACTTAGAGTAATTACATGACTTACCTTGGATTACACAGCTAGTATGGATCTGAGACTGGATTTGAATTCAGGTTTTGCTTACTCTAGGTCTAGTGCTTTATTTCCTGTACCCTCTATTTGTCTCTAAAAATTTACACACACGCACATGCGCACACACACATACATACACACACATATATACATATATGTATGTATGTATACATACGTGCAGAGAACTATTTTAAAATAGTTGTAAATCATCATCCTTTTTGCTTATTTTATAATGTAATTTGGCATTTACCTATAAGACATACATGTCTATGGTGAATTTTTCCTTAAGGACAAATCTTTGCAATTGCAAGGTGTTTTCCTTCTACCCTAGTGTGTCCCTGACATCTAAGCACCAAGTTGTGCCTTAATAATCAATACTTAGTTCAGTTAAAGGAAGTAGAACATAGCAATTAATCTTTTTTAATGAATAGTACACAACATGAAATTATAGACAAATGTCCTTAATGATTTCTCTATTGATTAAACATTTTTCCAGTTAATGACTAGAAATATTATCAACCTAACCATGCTAAACTTTTCTCCTAATTAATGTTTTAAGAGATTAATTAATATATCACTTGACTTATAATCAAGGCTTTTATCTACCTTACTGCTTAATGGTTATGTTATTTTATCATGTTATTGCAACTTGAAGAGTTGTGATTGATCATTTAAAATTTCAAGATCTTCCAATTAAAATATTAACTTTGCAAAAGCATGCTATGTCGTCTTCTAGAAGAAAAGGGGCACATGAATATGTCCTGGCTTTTAGGCCAATGTTCTATAGGAAGTCAAATCTTGCATTACATTATGTGGAAGTATTTTGAAATTGTGATTATGTGTACTAAAATTAAAGTGATGTTTGGGTTGGATATCTGGCAAATACCTTGTCATGGGCAATAAGTGTAAAATTATAACAAAAGCCCATTAGAGAGGGAGAGTGCCTTCTCTAATCCTACAATGTGTTCAGAGGTGATGGTAATTTGTGCAAATATAGAGCTGCAGAGCCCTGACTAACTATAACTGCTAATGGGACATTTGAACAGGGGCGGACTGTGATGGAGGGGAAAGGCAGCAGAGAAGATAGTAGCTGCTGGAGGAAACCGCCTGCCCCCCAAGTTCAGTGAGTTAGGTCTTTGCTCCCCCAGTGTATCAGTAACACCCCAACATACACAGAGGGACCTGCTACCACAGGTTCTTAGATGTGCATTCATAAAAGGAAAGGTGACTTTTGAGAGGTTAACAATCACTTTAATCAAACACATGCATCAGTCCTTTAACTAAGCACATACATTATTCCCCTAATTCAGGGGAATCAGCACCTTGGATTTCAAAGAAAATACAGAGAAATTAAAGATCCACAGACATGGCTTCCTCTGCCTGAATTCAATAGACAGTTGAACCCCAACTGCCTGACCATAGTTACCAGAGAGAGAAGCATGACTTCTGGGTTCTCAAAGCTGAGGGCTCCTTAGTGGCTTTCCAGAGTCCTCATCTGGCTATACAAACACTGCCAGTCAGTCAAAAGACACCCTCAGGGTCTTTATATACTTTTTAGAGCCCGAGGGCATAACCCTGTGACCTCAACAGAAAAAAACAAAAGGTACTTGGCATCCTCCTACAAAACAACTCCCCTAATCAAGCTTCCCACAATGGGCAGGCCCATCAATGAGTGGGAAAGATCCTCCTCAGTCACATTCAAATAGAGGCATTATATTTCTTGACTATACTAAAACAAAAACAGCAAAATATACTATTTTACTTGCCATTACACCCAGGAATTGAGAAAAGGCAATGATAGTTTGAGAGGAAAGAGCTGCTGCATTGGCAACTTGGGAACAGTGCCCAGGCAAGGTGCAAGAATGGTGGACACCACAGACGAGCATATCCTACCTAAGCAGAGGTCCCATTCTTCCTCTGCCTCCTCCAGTAGGGTAAGAGTTCTGTTTACCCTGAACTAGTTATAGCTCTGCACAGATATGGCTGCAAAGAGAAAATAGTGGATATTAGAAAAGAAAAACATATTCACATCAATAAAATGAATACATGCTCCTATTCAGCAGCCTCTCACAAGGTTCTAGTTAGAGAATCTTTTCTACTGTAGCTATCTGGACCAGTTAGAGTCATTCACCAACTATTAGGTTATCCTCCATAAAGGAAATTTCTATGTCGTTAATATTAGAGAAAACAGGAATAGCTGCCATGTAACACTTTGCAAAAATTACAAGATATTTGCATACATTAGCTCATCTGATGCTTGACCCAGTATTGTTAGTAAATTATATAATGTATGTATGTATCTACATACACGTATATATACATATATACACACATATATGTCTGTATATACACATACGTGTGTATATTATTTTATTATCTCTATTTACACATGAGGAAAGTGAGACTGGGTAAGAAGTTATACAACACTTGTCTATGGAAATGTGGCTAACAGGTGATAGAAATAGCCAGATTAGATAGATAGATATAGAGATAGATGATAGATAGATGATAGGTGATGGATAGATAGATAGATAGATAGATAGATAGATAGATAGATAGATAGATAGATAGATAGATAGATAGATAGATAGATAGACAGATGATAGATCACATATTAAGCATTAACTATATGCCACACAGTTGGTAAAGTGCTAGGAATACAAACAAACAAGTCAGTCTCTCTCTGAAAGGAGCTTACATTCTAATGTTGGGGGTGAACACACAATGGGGAGGTAAAAGAGCCAGGACAAGACTACTGATGAGAAGTCAAAGGAGTAAGCTGAGCTGGTAGTAAAGGGAGTGTGTCTAGGGTCCCTAAAGAACTGCTATTCTGGGCTAAGCACTCAACAGTCAAAAAGGCAGGTCCCAGGGCCAAGGCAAGAACAAGGTTCTCGTTGAGAAAGTAAAGAATTCTGAGAAATAAGTTGAACATGGAGTGAATCAGGGGCTCTTTCCACTATAACATACAACTTCAATCACCTAAAAAACAATCATAAGGAAAATAATAAATAATTGAATGAATAAATGGATGGAAGCTTAATTTAAAGCCTCATGAGACATCTATTCATTGCATCCTAGAGCTTGTCCCAAAGGGTATCTGCCTTAGTCTTCCAGTAGGACCATGTTGTTTTCCTGCAAGCAGAACAAAGAAAAGAAATGGGTAAGGAGGGCAGGAAGCTGGGTCCTCTCCCTGAGGTCAGCATCTGTAGCTGATTTCAGTCTTTCACACTGCCCCAGGCTGTGATTATTCCTTGTCCCTAATGCCTTTTATTTTGCAGCTGTTGCATTCTGACCAATTTCTAAATCTCTCAGAAATCAGAAATCATCCTAATGTCTCCCTTACACTTTCCCGAACTCTTCATTTCTAAAAGTGCAAGATTTCACAACCAGTAATTGAGCCAAATAGAGTTTGGTAGATAGAGTTATTTTTTCCCACTTATCCCCTACTGTCATTGCCACTCCTACACATACACAGACAGACATATACATATAATACCCAGCCCTTTGGGTTGTAAAAGAATCATAAATTTAAACATAGAAAGGGCTTCAGAAGCCAATTACAGCTACTTTTTATGGATGAGGAAACCAAGACTCACAGGGCCTATGTGATTTGCATGAGGTCATATATGTCATAAATGATAAAGAGGGAATTAGATCAAGGTTGTTCAACTCTAGCACTAGTGCTCTTTCCACCATAGCATTAGATTCTAAGCTTCTGAGGGCAAGGGTTATTTTTATCTTTCATTGTATCCTTAGCACTTAGCATAATGCCTGACATGTAGATGGTGCATAGTATTGCCTATTGATCTGATGATACCAATCTGAACCTTCTGATAATGACAGTACTGTGACTTGAGGAAGGCCCAAAGTGTTCTTGAGTTGTTGCCATTGAATTCTTGAAGAAAGAGTTGAGTATAAAGAAGTAAGGAAAATGTATTGAAGCTGAGGTGATGGTTAGTCATGTTTCTTTTTGTAGTACTGCTTATCAATATACTAATATGCCCATGGGAATATTGGTTTAAGTGTGAACTCTAAGCAAAGGAGTAGCAAATGGCCTTCAGACATAAATGATTTGGGGGAAAGTGGCCAGTTAGGACCCTGTTTGAATTAGAGCTCATAGAGTCAGACTTTTGAGTCTGTCTCTGCAGGAGTATGGCTTGAGTGGGGACCATGGCAGATGGTCCTTGATACTTAACTGTATGAAGTGATTGGGAGCCTTCATGGGTTATCAAAATTTGAGGACTGTGGTGATCAATTTGGGCAGCGATAGATATTGCTCTCATGTTGGAGTACTCAGAAATCAGAGTTCAAAATATACATGTGAGTGGCAAGTCTTAACGGTGTTTGAAAGTTTGAGATTGCGGCCCTAGAGCCAATGAGGATTTGATAGGCCAACGGCAAGCTCAAGGTGCCATTTATTAAGAAATTTTCCACATCAACAACTTCCAGGGAAAGCTGAATCAAGGCTTTTGTGATCCCTCATCAAAGTCTGAAAATTCTATCCTCTATGTTACTGTCTTCTAATTACTTCATCAATGAGAGGAGATAATGAGACAATATCTACAAAGTACTTTGTAAACCTTAAAATGCTATATAAATGTGAGAAATGTTATTATCATTGCTGTTTTCAAGGACTTTGAATCTTATCTATAGTGAATGCAACAGAACTGAGGGATAGTGCTCTGGACTCTGGAGGGATAGGGACTCCTGGCTTAGGAAAATGAAGGGATCAAACCAAATGAAGGGGCCTAGAATGTCCCTGCAAGTTTTACATATATGTATATATGTTTAAAAATAGGTATAGGAACAGAGTCTGAACCTGTGAATTCATTAATATAGAGAATGGCTGGGTAAAGAAATTCCTACCAGTTCAGGTTGGCATCTTCTTGGTAACTCCTGGTCTTAGTAAGCTGACAAGAGGAGAGGTGTCAATCACAAGTCTAACACTCCAGAATCTTGATAGACCAAAATTAAAATATGATTGGGAAACATTTTTTAAAAAACAAATAAAAATACAATAAATCATAGATAATGTTAATATATGATTTCTCAGGCAATATGCTACCTGAAAGTTTCCCTGTGTGTCATTTAATGGGTTTGTTTGAGTTTGACACCACTGGCTTAGACCACTTGAGATGTTAAATGACTTGCTGAGAGTCATGCAACAAATGTCAGATACTAGATTTGAACCCAGGTCTTCCTGATTATGAGGCTGTGTTGGTCCTTTGTTCTTGAAGAGGACCATGACTTTGTAGGTGACTTTGATTTGAGTGAGGGAGGGCTGTGCAAGGTCACCAACCTCACTTTCTTCTCCTGAGCCATCTGGGTCCAGTGACCAGATATTCATCAGGACTAGAGATTGCCCAAGATGCAATGGGAGACCTTGGCCATTTTAGGCTAAGGTCTTCTCAGATTCTCACTTTGAGTGAGATATACCCATTCAATGAATAGGCCTATTTAAGTAGTTACTCAAGGGATGGCCCCTTCAATAAAAAAAAAAATCAAACTGGGAGGGGAATTCCTGAGTAAAAGAGATTGAGACTTGCTTTCAATGGACTACTCCAAGGTGTTCCAACTGAAAGAATTTATTATTAAAAACCAGCAATTTGGGGAGATCCAAAGTTCCCCCCTTATCTAAAATCCTGATTTTTAAAAGTACAACAGTTCAGTGTTAAAGGACATCACTGATAATGAGACTGAATTAACTCTCCTCAATCTAGGTCAGATTCCACCCAACCTTACAAGGAATTTAATCTAAGGTGGGAAAGCCCATTATGCTCTGCTCAGATTGGGTAGGGATAAATTCTTTGATTATATTGTCCAAAGCTGGGGGTGGTCTGGCAATAGAGATAAGATTCTCTATCCAAAGATGACATTATGTTGTTCTCATTTTAATATAACCCCCCATTTAACATAGCCCTCTTTCCATTGTGTTAACCAATCAGAATTGATTGCCACGCCTCTTCCAAAAAAGAATATATAAGCTCAGAGTTTATGATTGTTTTTGGTCAAAGAGAGGTGACCATCCTTTTATTAATAACATGCTAGTCTTATTAATTTTATTAAATTACCAAGAAACTGCGTCTCAAATCTTATTAATTGCCATAAATAGAAGTTGGGAATTTCAAGTATTTTTTAAAAATGTACATTTATGATAAGCAATCTCAACAATGATCCTCCATGAGTCTCCTGTATTTTGTGCTCTAGAGTGGTTACCCACAAGGTGTTAAAATAAACCCTAATAATATAAGACTGCTGGTGATTTCAAAGCTAGCTCAGCTAACTCACTGCCATTTTGTTTAAAATCAGAATGAAGCAGAATAGTTACCAAGCAAAAGAAGCTAGGGACTAGTCTTGGGTTTAGAGTACAGAAGCCTCTATGGGGAGTGTCTGTCACTCTCTGGGGATAGGATCAGCTCAATCAGATCACTAGGACTCTGTATTTAATCTGTAGTCCTTGGGGAGAGCCAACTCTAGAAACAGCATTGGTCTTATAGGTTCAAGGTTCTGAAAGCTGTCAAATGTAAAGTCAGAGCCAATAAAAGGAGGAATCTTGTGGTGAGCATCATGCTTCTGTGGTAGTTTGTCTGAGCTGCCCCTTTCCTGATGGAAATACAAACTTAGACCTCTGCCTACAAATAAATAAGTGTGACAATGCTGGGTGTTTCCCCCCTCTTTTATTTAAAAGGTTAAACAAAATTTCTTTAAAAATCTAGAAAACCTATTGAAAAGATTATCTCTGCCTTCAAAGAGGACTTTAAGTATGATAAAAGCTCCTTGAGGGCAGGGACTATGTATTTTTTTATCTTTGCCTAACACAGTGTCTAGAACATAGTAGGAGATTAATATAGCTATGTCCCAATTAGTAGAAACAGTGAATCTCTTTTAAGTAGCAGAATTATTTGAATTAATATTGTATATTTCCATTGGCTGGAAATAATTACCATACTTTATAATTTCAAAATGGTGAAAATTTAAATATACATAATCATCCCAGGTCATATCATTATTTATAGACTTTGGGACCTAGCTGTAAATACCTGTTGAATGAAGTGTTTCAGATTCTTTGAATGGGATAGCTGAATTTTTATCATATTACAGAGTCTGAGAGTTGAAAGGTCTCCCTGAGCAGCCAGCCAGCCATTTGGCCCAAACCATACATGAAAAAAAAGCCCACTAAGACAATATCTGACAAGTGGCTGTGTAGGCCCTAGCTTAAACCTCCAAGGAAGAAGGAGCTCATTCCCTCTCCAGCCTGCCCTGATTGTGTGGACATCTCACGTTGTTGGGCACTTTGTCCTGGCATTGAGCCTCAATTGGTCTCTTTGTAGCTTCAGCCCACTGCTCCCAATTCTGCTTTCTGAAGCTGAAAAGAACAAGCCTAATACTTCCACTATCTGACAACCTTTCAAATATTTCAACACAGCTTTTTTTTGACTCTTTTCTCCTTGAGACTAAGCATCTCCAGATCCTCAAATAATCTTCATGTAACATGGATTCAAGGCCTTTCCCCATCTTGGTTACCCATCCCTGAATGCTCCACAATTTATAAATGTAGTTCTGAAACCAAGGCACTAAAAACTGAGCACAGTGCTCCAGATGAGGTGTGACGAGTACGGAGGGATTGTCATCTCCCTTTTCCTGGAAACTGTGGTACTCTTAATGCAATCTTTGGTCCCATTAGCTTTTTCAGCTCTCATATCAGCAACTCATACTGAGCTTATAGTCCACTCAAATCTCTAAATCTCTCTCCCCACCCACTCTTACTCTGTCTCTCTGTCTCTGTCTCTCTGTCTCTGTCTCTCTCTGTCTCTCTGTCTCTCTCTCTGTCTCTCTCTCCTCTCTCTCTCTTTTTTCTCTCCTTTCACCCTGTTTCTGTCCCCTGCTCGTCTTTCATTTCATTTTGTTTCCCACCCTCTCTATTTCTTTCTTTTCTTTCTCCCTCCCTCTCTCTCCTCTTATTCTCCCTCCCTCTTATTCTTTCTCCCTGTCTCCCTCTCTCTTCCCTTTTCCCTCTCTCCTTTTGTCTCCCCACCCCTCTTATTCATTGATAAAAATGTTTACCAGTTCCTGGCCCAGCATTGATTCCGGGTAAGCTCCAATGCAAACCTACCACATTGAACCAAAAATAACTTTTCTTTGAGTCCAGCCAGCAATCTTTTATGAGAGACTTCATCAAAAGCCTTGCTAAAATACATGTAAACTCTTCCCACTACATTCCCTTGTACACTAGTTTAGTAATCCTGACAAAATAAGGGAACTCAGACTATTCTAACATGACCTACACTTGATGAATCCATGCTCATTATTTCTACTTCCTTTTCTAAATGTTTGCCAATCGTCTCTTTAATGACTCATTCTAGAATTTTCCTAGCAATAGAAGTCAAGTTCACTGGCCCAGGATTTGTAGACCGTTCCCTTCCTTTCTTTGAAAATCAGGGACAGTGTTTCCTCTTCTCCAATCCAGCAGCTTTGTTGTTGCTCAGTTGAGTCGAACTCTTTGTGATCCCTTTTGGAGATTTTTTGGCAACGATACTGGAGTGGTATGCCATATCCTTCTCTAGCTCATTTTACATATGAGGAAACTGAGGCAAAGAAGGTTAAGTGACTTGCCCAGGACCACACAGCTGGGAAGAGTCAGAGGTCAGATTTGAATTCAGAAAAGTGAGTCTTCCTGACTTCAGGCTCAGTATTTTATCCACTGCAGCACCTAACTGCCCCATCTCATACCTCTCCCATTTTCAGGATATTTTCAATATCACTGACAGTGGATCAATAATTACCAGACCTTTGGTCACCCAAAGATATAATTCATCAGAACCAAGTGACATGAATTTGTCAAGAGCAGTGAGGTGCCCTCTTAATGTATCAACTCTAAATTAGTGGATTTTGTCCTATAATTTTCAATGCAAAGGTCCTCCCTTTTGCAAAGAAAACAGAAGCCAAATGGGGACATCACAAAACGGTTAGGATACATTTTGTGTCAGGAGGATAGAAACGGTTAATTATGGAACTGTTGTTTGATAGATGCAGGTGTGGATCTTACTTTTTTTACTTACTTTTTTTGCTACACAGGAAAGAGCTGCAGTGACTTGATCCTTGACCTTCCATTTCTAAATGGGAGGGAGGAGAGGAAAAAAGAGAAAGAAATATTCATGATGTAGTAAAATAACCACTGCTCTAGAGTTAAAAGAATTTGATGAATCTCTAGGAGATATAATACACTGTCATGATTTTTGATTTTCCATAATTGAAATAATGAAATAATTATTCCAAGAATCACATTTTGATCCAGTTATTTTTAGAATATTTCTATGATAAAGAGAGAACAAAAAATGAGAAGTGCTTTCAAGGACAAACCAAAATAATCAAGAGGAATGAAGCCTTAAAGTCAGCAAAATAGAATGTGCATCTACTGTCTAATTACGACTTAGAAATGGTCTATTTCAGGGCTTGAAATTGCAAAGATAAGGTATGTGATGGGCAGCTCTCTGTTCTACAGGTATTCTCACAATGCCAAGAAAAATGGAAGGAGATCTCCAAAACATTCTCTGTGAAGAATTTTAAGACGTCTCAGACAAGAGTCCCAAAGGATAGACAAACTTGGATGGGCTACAATTCCTATCATTTGAGGGAATTAAAAGCATTTTTAAAAAAATAAACAGGTTGCTCTGAATCTCTAGAGGTCACCCTTAATTATAAAATAGGGTTTCACTGTGAGTTCCTTACAGTGATCCTGAACAAGGACCTAGCATATCTATATTCTCAGGAGTCAACTTTGTGAGCTAGTATAAAATAAAGCAGTCCCCCAACATTCAGGGGAAGAGATGCCACATGAATCACTGGGATACTGATGATGAGGTCAAAATCATATAAAATCCAAGGTAATACCTTTGGAATTCATGAAATAACATAGAAAACAACTGAGGCAGTCAGTATATAGTGGCAAAAAGTGCTAGTTCTAATGAAAAGACAGATCTCAGATCTATCCTTTAATTTGATCATAGATTAACTTAATAAAACCTGTTATCTTGGGTTTCAATTCCCCATTGGTCCCCTACCATACTGTAAGTTTCAAGACAAAGTCATTCCCTTCGACAAAGAAAGCAGACGCAAAATGAAAATGTCATTGTCTTAGCTAAACGTCCAAGAAGTGATGAATTTGGACAAACTAACACATCTGGACCACTCAGTTTCCTTATTGGCAAGAGGAAAGTTCTCGACTGGATATACTCAAAGTTTTCTTCCAGTTTCTAAGATTTGTATACCTATCATTTTTGTGCCCAAGTAGAATCATATATAAGGAAAGAATCTCATCTAGTCTGACTCAGTTGTTTACAGATTAAGAAACTGAGACCTAAGGATGCTAAATGACTTCCCTAAGGTCACCTAAATTAAATGTAAATTCCTTGAGGTCAGAGATTGTGTGTTAAAAAGAATTCTATATCCCCAATGCTTAGTCATACCTTAAACACAGTTTCATAATAAGTATTTATTGATTATCAAGCTACCTTATGTCAGCCTGTTCCTTCCATAGCCCCTTTCTCTTCCCAGTCAAAGCACTTGCTTTTCAAATGCCTTTAATGTCTCTCCCTCCTTGGTGTCATCAGAAATTCCACAAGCCAGAGAAGTGAGTTGGAGGGTAGAATGCAATGAATATATCATTCTGCTCATATTTATGATCAATAACTACAACCACTGACTTTACAACTTTCCTTGATTACTCTAACAATTCACTAAGACCCTACATCAGAGAGCAAGTGCTGGTCTGCATTAGAAGGAATTTCCTCACTGAGAATTCTCTGTACCAACTCAATCACAAGTCTAGTTCAACTCTCACTATCAAGGATGATGGAGCGCAGGACTTTGCCAGGCCTTCTGATTAAGTAGTTTCTTTCTCTTCAACTGTCTAACCTGAGATAGTTTCACGCTCAGTAAATTCTCATGCTAAATGGTAACAAGTGTGTGCATACATATGCATGTATGTACATATGCAGGATACTAGTGTTCAACTGGCATATTCATAGTTTGTGTATCACCCTGACTCTCCCTACTATTTGTTTCATGTATTATTATAGAAATAGCAAAAGAAAAGAATATTAATTATGGTTATCTGGTAAACATCTTCTTGCTCCTTGCCCAACTCTTTAAATTATTATATTTGATGAGTAAACTAATAGGATTTTAAAAATTATTCCCTGTCTGGCATGCAAGTTAATAAAAAAAAGAAGAAAAATCTTCTGCAAATTAATGGGCTGTCAAATTTAATACTTCTTGACTTTCTAATTATAGGGCTTTCAAGAGTATCAAGGTAGAATAATTTATTTTACTTTCTTCCTTTTAATGCTATTTTAATAGCTATTTAGCACATCAGGAAAAAATGAAATTTACTATCATTTTCAGAGCTATTAATAATGTGGCTTTGAAGTACATATATAATAAGCCTTCACTTATCTGGTATTCTCACAAGCAGCACTTGTTAGAGTGGTCCAAGGAGGTCCTCCAGGGTACAGCAAGATGCCCTAAGAATCATCACACAAAGGTGACTTTATATTTGATGTACTGTAGTTGTAGTGTTGCAGACACCATTGTGATCTAACACTTTAAGAAGCTCCATGGAGAACATGTGGCAACCCTGTACTCCAGAATACCTTATCCAAGACCCACGTGTCAGAAGGTGAAGGAAGAGGTGAGAAAAGAGGAAGTGAGGGAAAGTCAGAGGGCAAGGGAATGAAGGAGAATGGAAGCAATGAAGTAATCCAGTTTCAGAGGCTCTAGAGTTACCTTGCATTGGATTGGGGACTTCCCTAATCAACAAATCCTTAGAGTTGAAAGGGACCTCAAAGATATCTCATTCAATGAGTAGGAAGCTTCTCTAGAAAAGATTCCCAGGGGAGGGGGATCCATGGTTTGTTTTTATTCTTTAAGACCTTTAATAAGATATAACACCCTACTTCCTGAGGCAGCCCATTCTACTTTGGGGTAGCTTTAATTGTTAGAAAGATTTTCCTTGTCTCAAGCCACTCCACTCCAATTTCCATCTATTTCTCTTCATTCTGTGATCTAGGGTCAAGCAAAAAAGTCTGATCTTTCTTTCCTATGACAGTCTTTCAAATATTTAATGGCAGCAACATATCCACTCTAAGCTTGCTCTTCTCTAAACAGAACAGCGTGATAAGTTAGAAAGTCAGACATAGATTGAAAAAGACCCTGGTTCAAGTTTTGTTCTTGAAACACTATGGCATCATAAACAAGTAATGTAACACCTCCATGCTCACCAACAAGTTTGGAAGACTGTAAGAGGGAAAGAGGAAGGGAATAATCCTTTATGAAGTGTTTACTATGTGCCAGGCACTGTGCTAAGTAATTTACAGCTGTTTCATCTGATACTGTGAGATATCAAATGAGATATCAGTTGTAAAACAGCTATTGATATGATTCATATTGATAGGGGGAATTTACTTATCTGGAACTTATTTACCTAAAATCAGAGATTCCATTGGAAAAAACAGGTGATTCCTTTCTTTTTGTTGATTAAAAGCAACTTTGCCTTCTATCCAGCGTAATTTTTGTCCATGTATCCTCATGAATCTTCAATAAAGGATCAACCCAGCATGCCAGAGACTTTCTTTCATATCCTGTGGTAAAAGAGATAATAATTTACTGGGAGAACTGTGGCCTGTTGTTTTGCTTTTTTTAATTCTTGCATCGTTCCTACCTAACTCATTTACCATTCATGCATATCATAGTTACTGCAGTTTGCTTCTTTTTTCACACAGACTACATTTGGCCTCAAG
This sequence comes from Notamacropus eugenii, assembly GCF_028372415.1. NCBI lineage: Eukaryota > Metazoa > Chordata > Mammalia > Diprotodontia > Macropodidae > Notamacropus > Notamacropus eugenii. Next base: position 34,619,100 of record NC_092874.1, on the reverse strand, counting down.
CAGAATCCTCCTTATATTTACCACAGGCCTTTCCATCACTTTGTGAATTGCTTATAATTTTAGTTCTTTTGACAGTGCGGATATGCTTTGGTTTTTAATTGCTTATCTTCATCAAGAAAACATATGTCAAGGAGATGGCTCTTTTCAGAGGCAGGTAGTTTAGGATCATTGGCAGTCCTGGACAAGTTCCCAAATGCAATACAGGCTATTTTTTTTTTATTCTCCTCATTTCTGGGTCCAAATCATCATCATGCCACAGCATTTGTCTGGAATCTACATATTTTTTTGATACATAATTTATTTATTTTTCAGTTCTCAACATTCACTTCCACAAGAATTTGAATTCAAAATTTTCTCCCCATCTCTCCCCACCCCCACCCCAGGACAACATACACCCCATCTACCCCTTCCTCCAGTCTATACTCCCTTCTATTACACCCCCATTTCTTCCATCACCCTCCCCTCTGTTTTCCTGTAGGGCAAAATAGATTTCTATGCCCCATTGCCTGTATATCTTATTTTCCAGTTGCATGCTAAAACAATTTTTAACATTCATTATTAAAGCTTTGAGTTTCATATTCTCTCCCTTCCTCCCTCCCCACCCACCCTCATTGAGAAAAGAAGCAATTCCATATAGGTTATACATGTATAACAATGCAAAACACATCCATAATAGTTACATTGTGAAAGATTAACCACATTTCCATCTGTTCTATCCTGTCTTCCATTTATTCCATTCTCTCCCTTGACCTGTCTTCCCACAATAATGTTTTCTTCTGATTATCCCTTTCCCCAATTTGCTGTCCCTTCTATTATCTTCCCTCTCCTATCCCCTTCCCCCTTGCCTTCCTGCAGGGTAAAATAGATTTCCATATCCAATTGAGTGTGTGTTCTTCCCTCCTTAAGTCAAATTCCATGAGAGTAAGGCTCACTTATTTCCTTTCATCTCCCCCTTTTCCCCTCCATTGTAAAAGCTCTTTCTTGCCTCTTTTATGTGAGATGATTTGCTACATTCTACCTCTCCCTTTCTCCTACTCCTAGTACATTCCACTTAACAGTAAATTTTAATGTTTAGGTATTATCCCTTCATATTCAGTTCATCCTGTGCCCTCTATGTATATAAATACATACACACATACACCCATGTATATATATATATATATATATATATATATATATATATATATATATATATATATGTACCTATACATATATAATGTAGACATATATACATACCCATACATATATATGTGTGTGTGTGTGTGTGTGTGTATTCCCTGTAACTATTCTGAGTGTAAAAAGTCTCATGAGTTACAAATAACATCTTTCCATGTAGGAATGTAAACAGTTCAACTTTAATGAGTTCCTTAAGGTTTTTCTTTCCCCTTTACCTTTTCATGTTTCTCTTGATTCCTGTATTTGAAAGTCAAATTTTCCATTCATCTCTGGTCTTTTCAATAAGAATGCTTGAAAGTCCTCTGTTTCATTTAAACTCCATTTTCCCCTAAAGTATTATACTCAGTTTTTCTGGGTAGGTGATTCTTGGTTTTAATCCTATCTCCTTTGACATCTAGAATATTATACTCCAAGCCCTTCGATCCCTTAGTGTAGAAGTTACAAAGTCCTGTGTTATCCTGATTGTATTACCACAATATTTGAATTGTTTCTTTGTATCTGCTTGGAATATTTTCTCCTTAACCTGGGAACTCTGGAATTTGGTTACAATATTCCTAGGAGTTTTCCTTTTGGGATCTCTTTCAGGAGGTGATCAGTGAATTCTTTCCATTTCTATCTTACCCTCTGTTAATATCAGGGCAGTTTTCCTTGATAATTCCTTGGAAGATGATGTCTAGGCTCTTTTTTTAATCATGGTTTTCAGGTAGAACAATAATTTTTAAATTATCTCTCCTGGATCCTCTCCTGGAGGAGTAAACTCCTCTCTTGTCCTGAACTCTGGTCTGTGAGCAACCAAAACCACTCTTTTCTGCCTAGGAACTGTAAGTAGGATTCCCTCTCCACAGCTGCCACCAGTTCCATCAGACCAGCACTCCCCTTCACCCCAGGACCACCACTCAGGACTGAGACCCAGATGAGCCATTTGATTCCCCCAGGGCCAATGGCTCCAAAAGTTAATGCTATGACTGTGGCTTCCACTGCTCTGGGGCCAGGGCTAGGGCCAGACCACTCTCCCCTGTCACCCAGGTGAAAGAGCTTTCTTACTGACCTTTGAAGCAATCTTTGGTGTTTGTGGATTGAGAAATTTGGAAACCACATAGTTGCCTGTGATTCCATGCCCTGAAGACTGCTCCAGTCCTGTCTGTATGGCATGGCCAACACTGGGCTTGGCCTACCTCTTCCCAGTGTGACAGACATTTCTTGTAGGCCTTCCAGGCTGTCTTGGGCTGGAAATCTGTTTCACTCTGTTATTTTGTGGCTTTTGCTGCTCTAGAATTTGTTTAGAGTCATTTTTTAAACAAGTATTTTTATGGGCTATGGGTGGAGAACTAGAGCAAGTCTGTCCTACTCCAACATCTTGGCTGTGCCCTGTAATATACATCTTGATAATTATTTCAATGCCTGTCCAGACACATGTCATCACCTGCCTAATAGATATTTTTCATCCACTTGGTTTCTTTAGTGTGAATAGTTAAGTCAATCTCATTCACATTGCTGTTGGTTTCTCTGAGGAGACTTTGTAGTATGCTAGAGCTCAATGTAAATTAGAGAAATGTCATCTACAAAGAGGAACATGTGAAAATCTTAGTATCGATAGGACAGCCATCTTTTATTTGGACCTCACATGGAGCATCTTCCATGACACTGGACACATAACCCCTGTTGAGCACCTTCCTTTGTCCCTTTGCTCAGCAGACCATTTAACATAACAATCTCAGGTCATCACCATGATGGCATCTTATGTGATTTTGAAAGTGCCTTTGGTGTTGTGGTTGTTACTGGTGTTGTTTGGCAGTTCTCTTCATGACCCCATTTGGGGTTTTCTTGGCAAAAATACTGGAGTAGTTTGCCTATTTCTTCTCCTGTTTATTTTACAGATGAGGAAACTGAGGCAAACAAGGTTAAGCAATTTGCTCAGGGTCCCACAGCTAGTAACTATCTGAGGCAAGATTTGAATTCAGAACTATGAGTCTTCCTGACTCCGGACCCAGCACTCCATCCTCTGCACCACAGAATTCAAAGCTGTACATCATTCCACAGATTCTGAGATTCTAAAGCTTAGGAAAAAAAATTATGTTGGTCTTTTTGTTTCAAAATGAAGGCTTTTTGAGGACAAGGTATTCTTTGCAATTGACTTTGTATCCTCAGAGCTGTAGTACCAACACAATATTCACAGTGCCTACAGTGGCCATGAATATCCCAGCACAATTCTGAATTGCAAAATACAACAGAATCTCCACATGGAAGACAGAACCAAAACAGTTATTCAGACACCAGAAAGTCAAATCCATCATAATAACAAAAATCTATACACAATAACAAAAATCTATACACAATGACAATGCAGAGGACAATACCATCCCCAAGCCTTCCTTGTGCTAGGGTCTTCCCACAAACCAGATCCCTTAAGCAAAATCACAAACAAGCTCTCTAACTCATGCTAGTCAGCTGCCTGCTTGCCTACATCCTTCAGTTCCGACTGCTCTCTGACTAACTTCCTCCCAGCTGTGCTCTTGCTCTACCTCTTCCTGCTCTATCCTTTCAGCAAACTCCTCCCACCATAGACTTCATGTAACTCAAATTCATGTGACTTAAGCAGGTCACATGGGTCTATTAATGGATGGGAAAGCTCTTCCCTTAAGCAAAAATACATTAACAATAAGCAAAAATGCATTATCAATGCAAGAGCTTAGAACAATGCCTTGCAAATAAACTGTTAGTGGATATGTCTTAAGTACTATGTACAAGTCACTGAAATAGGTGCAAAAAAGTAATAGCCCTCGCCCTCAAGGAGCTTTCACTCTGTTGAGCTTACATGTGCTAGTTGCTGGTGTCTTCTTTTTCCACCTTTTGTGACTTTTTCCATTCTTTTGGGATCTGTCCTACTTTGAGTCTTAGCCTAAGAGTGCCTTCAATAGTGAGTGGCCTCCAATCAAGATTACTTCCATCCCAGCTGTGCTTCTTCGCTTCATTATCTTGAGCACAATTTCAACTCCACACAACCCAGTAGGAATGAAAATGTCCATGTCCAAGTGTATTCATTTCTATGATGGTACTAATGAAATTAGGTCACTTATAAAACAAAAGTGAGATAAATCCCCTCCTTTTGCATCTGAGCAGAAAGAGAGCAGCAAAAAAAAAAAAAAAAATGAAGCTTCTTCCGATCCCAAAACTCTGATTTATTCAAAAGATCAAATTGTAATATAACATTGTGGACAGTTCTCCACCCTGTTTTGTGAAAATTAGTGTCATTTGAGATGTGTAGATTACTTACAACAGAGATTTTCTCTCTCCCAAATCAAGATTTAATTGCCTGGGTAGGGCTTCTGTTTCACACAAGAGTAAGTGAATCATTAAATTGAGGATTCTTTACAATAGGAAACTATAGTGCATCTTACCTTTCAGCTTTTTTGTTTGTTTTCAGTTGTATCTGACTCTTTGTCACCCTTTGGGGGGTTTCTTGGCAAAGATACTGGAGCAGTTTGTCATTTTCTTTTTTCAGTTCATTTCACAGATGAGGAAACTGAAGCAAATGGAGTTGACTTGCCCAGAGTCACACAGCTAAATAAGTGTTTGAGGCCAGATTTGAACTCAGGGCTTCCTGACTCCAGGTCCAGTGAACTATCATCACACTACCTAACTATGTTTCAGCATGAAGCAATTTGACACAAGTCCTAAAATTGAAAGTAATGAAGGGTTTCTATGTGAACCAAGAAGCTGGATGATCTCTCTCCTTATTCCCTACTCCTATCTGCTAGATAGTCTGAAGAAGAATCTATGCTTTGCCATCTCCATGTTTCTACATAGTGGGGAGAAAATCCCTTGAGTTTTTTTTTTCTTCAAGTTTTTGGTTTCTCAGTATAGGATACTAACAATGGAGGATTCTGGAAATTGGCTTCTTAGGAAAATGAGTGGCTAATTCAAACTTCCATTTTAATTACAAAAAATATAATACATAATAGATGGGCCAGAAGACTTTATCTTCACTTCTGACATGGGATTTTACTTAACAGACCTGAACCTGTCTTACCTGAGTCATAGAAAGTTGTTATGACAAATGGAACCACTGCAGTATCAGAAGGGAGAAAACCTGGGGTTAGCCCTTGTTTGGACAGCAATGTGATCTTAGACAAGCTTCCCAATTTGAAAGGAATTGAGAACTAGTCTCAAAAGACAAGAAAACATGAGTTCAAGTCATTCCCATACTGACTATGTGGCCCTGGGCAAGTCATTTAATGTCTCATTGTTCTAAAAATCTCTAAGAATTGAAGTTCTATAAAAACATAAATTGAAGAGAGGAGGCCAACCTGTGTTAGTAAAGGGAGTTCCTTACCCCAACAGTTCCTCATACCTATGAAACCACAGGTTCAGCCCTTATTCCTACAATTCTTTGCTCAGCATAGCAATAAAGACTCATCCAGTATGGTGGTAATGATGCTTGCCCTACAGCTGTGGCCAAAGTCTTGAACTAGGAGTTGGGATAACTGGGTTTAGGATCCCTCATTAGATTGTGAGTTTAGACAACTTATTTCCCCTTGCTAGGCCTCAGTTTTGTCATCAGTAAAACAGTAGCATTAGAATAGTTAATCTCTAAAGTTACTTCTTTTAAATTCTGTGAACTGTGATTGACCTTACAAAGTCACTATGAAGATTAAAGAGGAAAATAAGAGTGCTGAAACCATGCAAATAAAAAGATGATACTTTTTTGGATTTAGTGATTTTTCTATTGCTTTTGTTGATCTAAGTCTGCACTATGTACAGTGTGAATGTTGATGCAAGATGAGTATATCAACAAATTCTTAACTTTCTGTTCTTTGGAGAGATCTATTTTTTTCAGTAATTATCAAAATTATCTGAAATTAGGACCAAAATTTGATAAGATTGGAGTTGGCTGTATATTACAAATCATCTAGGCCAACCTCTTCCAGAGAAGGAACCTGAGACCGAAAAGGTGACATGACTTGCCCAAAGTCGCAAGGATTTTCAATGTTCAGCTATTACTGGAACTCAGATACTTTAACTCCCAATTCAGAATTCTATCCTCTACAAGTGCTTCATATGTAATTAATCCAATGATCAGATTTTATTCTCATCTTCAAATACTGTATATTTATTTCCCATTATCTCAGGGATCATGCCTGTTCTTCAGTGTCTCTAATTTGGCCATATGTTTCTTAAAGGATACTCAAGTAAGAAATCAATCACATGAAACTGGCATCTCATTCATGGGATCACATTCCATTTCAGAAAGAATAAAATCAAACAGGCCCCAAGGTGGGAAGTCAGTGGTATCATTCCAAGAATTCCCTGGTTCCTGATATTTCTCCAATTAGTAAGGATTACAAGATTATTAACTTAGAGCTGGAAGTGATGTTGGAGACCATCTAGTCTGACCCTTTCATTTTTACAAATGAAGAAGCTGAAGCCCAGGGAAGAAAAGGAATTTGTTCACCATTACCCTAAATAATAAACCATGCTGGACTCAATACTAAAGCAAGATCAAATATAAAATCTTCTAATTGACTTTCAAAACTCTACAATCTGCCCTCCTCCACTTTTCCAGTCTTCTTATACTTTATAACTTCCTGTGTATCCAGTGACAATGGACTCTTTACCCTTCCTTGAACAGGATACCCAATACCAGGCATTGTTCCTGACTATATACCTCATGCTAGGAATGCTTTCCCTCCTCATCTCCTCCTTTTGGCTTTCCTGGCTTTCTTCAAATTCCAACTAAAATTCTACCTTCTATAGGAAACCTTTCCCAATCCCCCTTAATTTGAGAGCCTTCCCTCCATTGATTATTTCCTATAATTTGTCCTTTATGCAGTTTCTTTATATTCAGAATTGTATGCATGTTGTCTCCCCCATATCCTGTCAGCTCCTTGAGGGCACAAGCTGTCTTTTACTTTTCTTTGTATCTGCAGTGCTTAACACTGTGCCTGGCACATAGTTGGCATTTAATATATGTTTATTGACTGTCAAAAGGGTAAGGAGAAACTTGTACTTTGTGATTTGTTTTTAAGCCACCTAGAAACCAAAGTAACAAATCTCAGAAATGTCTATTCACTTGCTACTAAAAGTGTTCATTTCATCCAAGAAAAGAAGGTTCAGATTCACCTTGAAATTAGCATGAGAAGAATTTGGTAACCAAAGTATTCCTTGCATAAAATATTCCCATCAGTGAAAGAGACTTCAGGACCATGGACAGTGCATTATGCAGAACAGACACTTTATTTGCATTAATGGATGAGCACAATACATTAGAAAAAGGACATGGAAAGCAAAGTGATATAGCAAAAGGAACACTGATTAGCAGTTAAAAGACCTTGGTTACTGTCCCCTCTTTGCCAGTGATTTACTTACTATGTGGCTTTGGACAAGTCATTTTACTTTTCTGGACGTAGGTTTCCTCATCCATAAAATGGGGTTTTATCACAAGATTTCTAAGATCCCTCCTAGAGCTAAGAATGAGTTGTCCCATGTCTCTTCAGTTCTTTCTGTGTTTTTCTTTCCTTTCTTCACAAACCAGATATTATTTTAAATTTCCGAACAACCTACGTCAGCAAATCTGGACAAGTGATATTTGAAGCAAGATCCATTTGTATCCACTATGTCACGACATGGTTCATCATTGACCTGATTGCTGCATTGCCCTTTGACCTCCTCTATGCTTTTAATGTCACTGTGGTAAGTGAACTGCACTCCTACCATGTGCTTGTCTGTGGCTCTTCATTTTCATATTTCATATCCAAGGTACAGTGGGTATGAAGAAACCCTTATGTACCCTTATGAATGAAAATATCCAAGTGTCAGATACAAACAAAGTAGATACTGTACCCCCAGCTCTCCTGGAAGCTCCATTCTGTCTCTCAGTGGAGAAGGAAAGGTGACATTTATTACAGTGGGAAGTGCTAAATTTGAAGTGAGTGAACTAGGTTTGAAACCCAGCTCTTCCTTTTATCCATGTGACCTCTAGCAAGTCAAATCATGTCACCTTGTCTATTTCATCAACTTCGTAATCATTTGCAATGATCTTCAAAGCCCCTTCTAGCTCTAACACATGAGCTGAGTCGCAGAATTTAATGTGCTATGTTAGTCATTATCATGTGAACTATGTGTGAGTGGCTAACCTGAGTCACTGCAAGGGATCCATGGATCAATTCATACACCAAACGTTGTCATTTTGATCTACGTCAGTGAATAAGCATTTATAAAACACTTTTTGTAATGTGCCAGGCATTAGACTGAGGGCTGGAGAAACAAATCCAAAAGATGAAACAATCCCTGGTCTCAAGGAGAAATCTTAATTTGATTTTAACAAAATATGCAGTGTGACAAGTGGACTTTCAAACAGGAATGAGAAGAACTTACATTAATATAAAGTCCGATGGTTTGCAATGATATCCCCTCACAGCAATCCTATGAGGTTAGTAGTTACTTAGTAGTTAGACTTTCAAACAAATGACAACAAAAATAAAAACAACTCACACTGATATAAAGTTTGATGGTTTGCAATGGTCTAACCTCATAGCAACCCTATAAGGTTAGCAATGCCATTCTTATCATTGCAAATGATTAAGGTGCTTCCTTATAAAAATGGAAATCTCTGAGGAGGCAAGATTAAGTGATGTTTGATCTAACAAGAAGGATTAAAACCTACTCTGTACAAGGTACTGTGCCTGGCTCTGAAAATATAAAGATAGACAAAAACTGTCCATACCCTTAAAAAGCTTACATCCTCCTGGGAAGAAGGCAGGAGAGCACTACAATTTTTCCAAATCTTTTTACCTAAATATAACAAACTTGAATGGAAGTTTAATTCAGAATAAAGAGTAAGGATTTTTTAAATTACAGATAGAAGATAAGATCCTTGAGTGCAGAGGCTATTCTCCTTTGATTTGTTTTTATCACCAGTGCCTAGCACAGAGCCGCACCCGTAGTAGATACATAATAAATGCTTGTTTGTTGATTGGTTGATGTACACAATGAAGAAAACAGATAATTTGAGGAGCGAGAGAACACTAAATAACTAGACATAATCAGAAAGACTTCTCAGTGAAATGGTACCTCAGGTAAACCTTGAAGAAAGCTAAGGATTCTAAGTGGTTTCTAAGGTTAAGACTGTGGGAGTGCATTTTAAGCATGCAGAACAGCCTATACAAAGGCTCAGAGGTGGGAGATTGAATGGCAACTTTAGGGAATAAACTGATGTTAATTTGGTTGGAACTCTGTAAAAAGGAGTGACGTGCAGCAAGTCTAGAAAAGGGAGCTGGAAGCAGCTCATGAAAAGTACTACATGCCAAGTCAAATGCTATCAGAAGAAAATCTTAAGGCCTTTGGGGCACTTTACCTCACTCTGCCCAAATCCTAAAGGAATAAATGTCTTCCAAAAGAACTGAACCTCTTCTCAGGGAGCAAATTACACACTGAGAAAATCTCACTCCATCCAAGGTCCTTGTTGGTAGAAATGCATCCCTTCTCTCTCTAGGGCTGTGGCTGACTATCAGCTGAACCTGCTTGGGTGACTTTTCATCTTATCTCTGACATCTTGTTATTCATTCAATGACTGTTTGGCCCTTCCAGCTGAAGGAACATAGAAGGGGAAAGAGAAAGGAATTTTTGTGGAAAGGGTAACAGGGGCAGAAGCTTAAGCTGCCTGATGAGCATATAAGACTTGAGAATGTCCTGGCAATTGCATTTTTCTATAAGATATTTCTTCTTCATCCTTTTCCCGGCATCTCTCTACTCTCTGAACTTCATTCTTGTCCCCTTCCCAGAAAGAAATTAAGTACAATATTCATCAAAGTTGTATTAATAGTTTAAAGGGTTTTGTTTTTATCTTTTAAAATTTTAATGCTTTCTCTTTTTCCTTTTAAAAAAGTTTAATGCATTTTGTTGTTTATTCACTATCATTGCTAAGTATATCCCTTCTCCCCTATCACTCTCATAGCAAAGATTAAAAAAAAATAAAGAAGGGGAGAATGAAAAAAGCAATCCTACTGACCAATATCATCAGAATCTGGTAACATATACAGTTTTCAACATCTATAGCCCTCCATCTCCTCAAGGAAAAAGCATTTTCTCATTTCCCTAAGATGAACCCTAATTGTTATAACTGCATAGCACAGAATAAATTTTATTGATACCTTTTGTTTTTACATGATCATCATTTCCACAAATCTCATCTCTTCTACTCCTAAACTGAACCTTCCCTCCCTTACAACAAAGTAAAACATTAAACATTAGACTTCTTCGGCCCCCATACATCTTCGCCTCTTTACTAAGTAGAGGGAGAGGCATTTCATTACCTTTTTCCCCAGGACCCGCATTGGTCTCTGCAATTACTTAGCACTCATGCCATGGATGGAGTTCTGGGCCTGAAGCCAGGGAGATCTGAATTTAAATCTTGCCTCAGGCACTTCCTAGTTACTTGGTAAGTCACTTAACCTCTGTTTACCTCAGTTTCCACAATGATAAAATGAGGGTAATAAGAATACCTCTGACCCAGGGTTCTTGTGAGGATCAAATGAGATGATATTTGGAAATCATTTAGCACAGTCCCTGGCACTTAGTAGGTGCCGCATAAATGACTATTTCTTTCCTTCTTTTCTTCCTTCCATCATTTCTCTTAATGTGCTTTTCATTTTCATTATTATAGTCCCTGTGCTTACTTTTCTTAATAATAGCCAGCTAGCTTTTGCTTTATAAGGCACTTTATATATGTTATCATATAATTCTCAGAATGATGGTGGGTTAGGTGCTATAATTCAACCCTTTTTGTAGAAAGTGAAGTGGAGGCTTGAGGTTAAGTGATTTGCCCAGAATATACAGCTAATGAGTATTTGAAGAAGGATTTAAAATGACTTTCTGGACTCCAAGTCTGGTGTGTATCAATTCTTACCAATCTCCCAAATGTTGCCTTACCACCATCAGCAAATAGCTAGCACTCTGGATAGAGTACTAGACTTGGAGTCAGAAAGATCTGAGTTCAAATGTGGCCTCAGGCATTATTAACTATGTGACCCTGGACAAGTCACTTAACTGCTGTATGCCTTGGTTTCCTTATCTGTAAAATAATCATAGGGTTGTTGTGAGGATAGAATGAGATATATTTGTAAAGTGCTTTGCAAACCTGAAAGTGATGTATAAATGCTAGCTATTACCACCACTAAGTTGTCTGGAGAAGCACAAATATGTTTTCGGATGGTTGATACATTTTCTTGCTGTCTTTGTCGACGTGTACTTTATTAGTATGTAAAAATGATTTGGTATAACTTCAAATGGGATACTTTTTTACAGTCAGTTAACAGCCCCCACATGGAAATGCTTCTCTCTAGAGTCTTTATTGGCATTTTTCCACTATTAAATAAAATGATCAGAGTAGTCATTGTTCGATTTGGAATGAGCTCAGCAGCTCAGTCCAGAATACTGAGCAGTCATCTTCAGTTTGAATATTTGTCAGTTGCCCATTTGATAGGATTTTTTTATAGTTCAGGAATAAAGATTGTCAACATATTCTAAAGAGGTTTCTAACTCAGCTGGGAAAGACTCTGGATATCATCCAGTGGGTGATATCAAACAATGGGACATGAAATTGTTAGACTTTTTTTTAAGGGCTTTTGAATATGGAAATTAACTAGATAAGTGTGCCAGAATGAAGAAAGTAATGACTTAAGACAGGGCTTTGCAAAGAAATTCAAAAGACATTCAAAGGAAATATATGATTCTGAGGGGAAAAAAGAATGTTGCTTAGGAAATATTAAGAGACACAAAATAAATTCAGTTCCTTAATAGACTTTTGGACTGGAGTCAAGAAGACTCAGGCTCAACACCTCCTGTCTACATTTAACTAGTGATGTGACACTGGACAAATCAATCCATCAATCAACAAGTATTTATTAAGCATCAACTGTGTACCAGGCACTATGAGCATGCACTGGAGAAACAAATACAAAGAAAAAATATCCTTTTAATCTCTCTAAACCTCAGTTTCCTTAGTTGTAAAATGGAGAAGCTACAACCTGAATTCCTGATGTCACTGGATGGCTGAGGCTAAAATGAGATATTATGTGTCAATCAATTTGCAAATTTCTAAGTGTTATGTAAATGCCAGTTGTTTTTGTTGATATCATCATGGTAGTCATCATTGCTGTTATTGGCAACATGGCATTGTAGCTAGACATACAATTAGTTAAATCTGAATCCAAGTCCCCTCTCTGACATGGACAAGCCTTGTGATCATAGGTAAATCACTTAACCACTGATCACACAGGAACCTAAGACTGGAAGTTACAAATGCCACTGTGCATCACTTGAGGGATTTTTCGTAGTAGGAGTTCCTTACTTGAACCCTAGACTTCTGGTGGGCATGACACTCTTTTCATTGCATTTTTCATTGCATTATTCTCCTTCTGAGAAAGTCTGAGACCAAAATGACAAAGGTCATGATGGACAATACATTCCAGGTGCTGAATGGTAACGCTGAAGATTACTGGACTTTTTCTAGAACAATATCTGTCTTGGTAGAGACAAGCTTCATGTGGGTGTTAAATGGTGCTATGTAACTAATGCTGCCATTGGTCTAGGCCCAAGACTTTCTGAAAAATATCATTTCTGGATCTAGAGAGAGCCTTCCTAGAACATGCTGAAGCATTGGAAATTTCTCTTTTTTAAGGCCTTTTCAACATTTTCAAGAACCATTTAGTACATATATATTTCCTGCTATTGTAACAGCTCACCGATAGGTCATTTATTGATTGATCAAATTGTATCTGGTTCCTAATCTTTGATCTACTACTATAATGTGTCCTTGGAAAAGTTCTTTATTAGTCTGAAATTTCTCATTTGTAAAATGTGAGGACTGAGCTCAAAGATTTCTAAAGTAACTTTATCTCTGAACCTGTAATCCCAGAGTCCTTTTGATGTTTTTCAAAAGCTTTTACCTGTGTCCCCATGTAGACAAAATTCATTAGTATATTTGACATTATGCCCTATACATTGATTCCCCAAATTGCTGGAAAATTTCTTAGGGGTATGAGCTTATTTTCTTTATTTTTATATGTCAAAATCATTTCTATCTTTCCTGCTCCAAAATAAAAGAAAATGAAAAAAGCTAATAATAAAGGAAAATTTTGTAAACAACCTCTCTTATACTTATCTATATGTTGCTGATATTGTATCTGTCTGATCTATTTTGGAATGAATACTCCTTGAAGTCAAGGACCAAAGGAGCATTATATATAGCTTCCAGCACATTGTGGGTGCATAAAAGCCTTTAAAAATAATAGTGTTAGTTTTAACCATGGATGAAGGCACTGAAATTAAAAGGAAAAAAAGAGGTTTATTAGGCAGGGTACTATGATGAGAAAAAAACACTGGTGGTATATTTGTAACCTAGAGAGATGAAAGAAGGTTAGGGAACACAAGAGAAATTTCGTTCATTCTTTTGCATCTGATTTCCTTGCATTCTGATTAACAAATGCTCATTGGCTAATCTTTTGTCAGTTGGTTTCCATAATTGTTTATATGTAAGAATTTTCAATATGCTCTAAGTCAAGCAATAATCACAAGAGTTGAGAGTTACAAACTATTTTAGAGACTATTTAGTCCAACCTACACATAGAAAGAATACCTCCCATAATACGAGAGAAGGTGGAGGTCACAAGAAAAATCTCATTCATACTTCTTCATTTGATTTCTTTGTATTTTCATTACTAAAGGTTTGTCAAGTGATTATTGGTGTTTTCGATGAGAATCTATGTACAAAAACTCTAAACATAATCACAAGGGTGAACTCAAAGGCTTACTGGTCCAACCCAGTTCTCCAAAGGGATCCTCACTGCAATATACCTGACAAGTGGGCGGCCATCCTCTGCTCAAACATGTCCAGTGGAGGGGAACTTCCTACTCACTGAGGCACTCCATTCCCACTTTGGGAAAACACAAGAAGAGGGAAAACTATAAAGACAGCTTGAAGCTGCAACAGTAAAACATGAGCAGGAGTGATTCATATATTGTGGAAATCATGAAAGCCATATTCATATCATAAGAACTGGACATTACTTTTAGGACCGTAGGACTTAAATTTGAAAAGAGTCTTTGAGATCATCTGCCCAGCCACCACCTTTAATAGATTCAGTGAATATAACAACTTTCTCTAGGTCATATAAGTAATGACTAGCAGAACTGGTCCTTGATCTGGGCAGGGTGTGACTTGTAAATCCAATATTTTTCCAGTGGTAGCATGTACATATATATGTGTGCTTATTATGTATGTATGTATAGGCATATGTATGTATGTGTGTGTTTGTTTCTTCTAGTTGGTTTCTTGCCAGCATCACGGTATCTCTGATTTTTCCCTTGAAACATTTTGGGGATTCCTCTAGTATTGTGACCCTGAAATCCTAAAGTATTAAAATTACAGTACTTAATATCCATATGTAATCTTATCCACACATACAGCAGTACTTCAGTGGACCCATCTCTATGTAGACGTATTTCAAGAGTGATGAAAAAAAGTCTTACATTTTGTCAAAAATGTGTTCCAAAAATCTTACAGTTGGTTAAGCTATTGGAAACCTAAAACCACACTGAAACTTTTGGGATACCCTGAATAATATGGGAAGTATGCATAGAAATCAGTAGTTCTGAAAAGAATCCAGGGGTCTTAGAAGACTGCAAGGCCCATATGACACAACAATGTGATAGAGTAGCAAAAAACAAAATAGCACCCCCCTCCAGTAGGAGGAGAGCATAGCATCTGGAAACTGGGAGGTGATATGCAACTATCCTCTGACCTTGTTAGAAACCGTTTTGAATGTTGCATTCAGTTCTGGGCTCTATAGTTTAATAAGAATATTGATAAACTAAAGTGTCCAGAGGAGGGCAACCACAAAGATAAAGGGCCTTAAGTTGATGGCATACAAGGATGGGGGTAAAGAAATTTTTCATGATTAACTGAAAAAAAGAGATGGAGATGATAGAGATAGAAACAGTCAGAGGGAGACAAAGACACCAGAAGAAAGACACAGAGACAGACATCTTCAGAGTAGAATACTAAGCTTGTAATCAAGAAGACAAGGGTTCATATCTTACCTCTGATGCATTAACTGTGGGAAGTCCTTGAACCTCTCTGTTTCTCAGACCACTTTTTTAATACTTATCTACTGAATCACAGAGAGGTTCTGATCTGTTTTGGTAGAAAGACTTCCCATACAAGTATTCTTCTTGCTAATAAAATCACAGGACTTTCACATAGCTACATGTGTGTTTGTGTGTATGCACCTACATATGTGTGTATTCCAGAAGATTTTAAGAAGTACCTATAGAATAGTATTTATTATGCTATATAATTAACTAAATGCTCAGCCCAAGTGCCCTTCTCTTTAGTAGGTTTAGGAGAACTCTGGAAAGGTGCTAATCTGTTTGACTTCTCATTGTTGCCCTAGGTGTCCCTCGTCCACCTGCTGAAGACGGTGCGGTTGTTGCGTCTTCTGCGGCTGCTGCAGAAGTTAGATCGTTACTCCCAACATAGCACAATTGTCCTGACTCTGCTGATGTCCATGTTTGCCTTGCTCGCACACTGGATGGCGTGCATCTGGTACGTCATTGGAAAAATGGAGAGGGAAGAGAACAGCCTTCTGTCTTGGGAAGTTGGTAAGGGTCTACGCTTGCCGTGTCTTCTGTTGTTCTGTTTGATTTCTGAGTGTCAAACTGAGGTAGCCTGGACCTCTCAGCAGATGATGGAGGAGTGGGGAAATGTCCCCCAACTTATTTCATTTTTCATTTTCTCTTTTATCTGTGATATAGCATTTCTCCTCAAAGAAATTCATGGAACATCTCATTATCTTACTGAAGAATAGAGAAAATTCCTTCTAGTCAAAGCAACAATTGGAAATTAATATTGTCTTTGAAAAAGAGCTAAAACACTCACTTGTGGCACCCATTTTGTATGTCCTGAAGCAGCTCTAGCACCAGTTTCTCATCTAGGCAACAAGCCTCTTGTCAACCATTCTAAAGATTTCAGTCAGTCACAAAGAAGTGACAGATAAGATCTGTCTGCCAAACAGCCAAGGGAAAGGGTTACTCTTTTTTCTTTGTAATTTAAATGGAAGAAACAAGGAGATGAAAGCCCCAGTTTGGAGTTTTGAGAATTAGTGGAATTATTAGAAACTTGCACATTTGCAGCTGTGGTTCCTAAAACTTTCATGCCCAATGTTACACGTGTCCAAGGCATATCTTTTAAGGGTTATCTCATACTGTAACAAACAAGCCTGTAGAGACATGTTTTGCCCATCTTATGACCATGGATTTATTGAATCATGTGCAGGGGCTGGAAAGCAGGAGGGTAGGAACAAGGACAAGGGAAGAAGCATTTAAGCACCTACTATGTGACAGGTGCTATCCTAACTGCTTTACAGATATCTTATTTTGTTGTTCAACAACCCTGTGAGGTAAGTGCTTGTATTCTCCCAAAGAAACTGAGGCAAATAGAAATGAAGTTACTTGCCCAGGGTCACACAGCTAGTAAGTCATTTGACTTATATAATAACCAGGAGGTCATCAGTTCATACATCATTATGCCTATTTTAAAGGCAATAAAAATAAAAGCATCTTTATGTGGTACTTTTTGATTTACAAAACCTTCCCTCACAATAACTTGGCAAAGCATGGAACCTAAGATATTCATACCCATTTTGCAGATAAAAAACGGAAGCTAAGTTTATATAGCTAAGAAACAGAGTTTCAAAGGATTAAGTCCAAGGTCACAGAGCTAGTAAGTTGCCAGAGTCAGACTTTATCACTGGAAGTTCAGGGCTCTTTCTGAAACACCATGTTCTCTGGGTAAACTTCTAGTGGAAGATAAAAAAGACTTCTCATTGAGTAAGACTCTAATGGAAAATAAAAATGCTGCTATTTTAAAAAGAACATCCATTTCTCCATCAAAAAGAAGATTCTTTGTGAGCCTTCTCAACCTCCTATTGCTAAAAAGCAATCTCACAATTACAAAGAGAACTTAGACATCCTCAGAGGTACCAAACTATGAGGGAGCAGATGGGGTCCTTAATTTAGGAAATTCTCCTCATTTCATACCAGGTATTTGGTGCAGAATTTATTTGTATTGGCACTCATAAAAGCAGTAAGTATATTTTAGAAAAGATGGAAGTGACATTAACGTTATTGTGTGGGGTTTTGGGGATGTTCAGGAAGGGTTAGCAAGTCTGGTGTGAGGGCTTGCTGGCCTACTTATCCACTTTTTGTGTCCACCTTGACCCAAGTCTCACCTCTGTGGCTTCAAAAAGCTGTAGCATGTGCAGCAGTGGCTACACCCAGATAGAACCTTCTTGGCCAACAGGCTAAATCAGCCTGAGAGTAACCAACAGAATTCAAACCCACTGGGTGCATTAGGGGAATATCTACCCCAAGCATGTGAAGACTTACTCTGGCTGAACGGGCAGATAAGAACAATTTGTTCTGGCTGCGTGAAGGATGCTGAAGCAGGTGCTGTGGAATGCTCAGAGCTTGGTTAGATATAGAAGATGCCAAGGTCATCCAGTGCATCCCAGTCCACTGCTAGTCATAATTTTTTTTTTCTTGCCACTGGATTTCAATGACTCAGGAAGAGAGAGTGAGCCTGATGACTTTGGCAGCTCTGCCTCACAAATCCAATTCAAGCTCAAGTCAAGATGTCACTTGCAATGCCATTGGTCCTCTCCAAAACAAAGGATGAACAATAGTTCTAGAATAAATGGGCAACCTATAGGTAGCAATTTTAGGGGAATGAGCTTCCTAGTATGAATTCTGGTAAGTGCCATATCCCTGTTGGAGCTACAGAAAGAAATGCACATGCTCAGATAAATTGTAGTTTGGGGAAATCATTATAAGTTCAGGACTTTGCCCTTAAAAAATCATTTGCTTTGTGCCTGGTTGATACTTCTTATGTAACATCAGGAATGTAAAGTCATCTGGACCACAATTTCCTTATCTGTGAAATGAAATAAACATTTAATAAAGATCTGCTATATAAAAAGTACCATCCTGTGAGAAAATGACTAAGTCAAAGGGTTCCTACCCTCATGGAATATCCATTCTACTATAGGGGCAATGATACTTGACATACATAAAGTAAAACGATAAAATGTATCTCAAGATAAAGTGTGTTAATTCACAGGGAGGGAGGCATAGGGAAAGGTTGGAAGGCTTCTTGTAGGAGGCAATATGGAAGCTCTGTTTTGAAAGAAGCTGGGGATTCTAGAGCCCGGGAGATTCTTAACATTAACCAAAATCATGTTTTTATTTCCTCTTTTATTATAAACTTAGCCATCATTATCAAGATAAATATTCCTCTATACAAGACAAAAAGATTTTATATAAAATTCTAAATTTTTGTTAGGCATAGTTCATTTTACAATTCTATATTAATGATAGTGAGCATTTATACAGGGTTTTAAGGTATATAAAATCCTTTATATTTGTTACGTCAGCTGAACTTTACAACAGCCCTGGGAAGGAAACAAGCATTTATTAAGCACCTACTATATGCCAGGTACTACATTAAGTACTTGTACAAATATTTTCCAGTTTGATCCTTACAACAACTCTGGGAGGTAGGTGTTGTCATTATCCTCATTTTGCAGTTGAGGAAACTGAGGCAAACTAAGGCTAAGTAACTCCTTCAGAGTCACCCAGCTGGTAAGTAAGCTGGTAAGACTTTTGAATGAAAGTCTTCCTGATTTCTGGTCGAGCACCGTATCCACTGTGCCGCCTAGCTACCTATATTGAACACAATAACTCTGCTAACATGATTGCCCTATTTTTGTCCTTGTCGAGTTCCTTTTGTTTTCCTCAGTGTATTTTTAAGGTTTTCTGAGAAAGGATGGGGGCTAGTTTCATTAGTCATCTTTTGACATTTCATTTGATTACTGCATCGATCAGGGTTCTGAGGTCCTTCAAAGCCGTTTTTCTTTACATTATTACCACATAAAATTATTACTTACTTTCTCCACACTAATGTCACAGTGATGTAGCTTCAGGAAAAACACCAGGACCATGCTCATTATTTTTAATGTGTATTGAAATACTGACTTGTGGTCACCTGTTTTCCTTTAGGCCTGACCTAATTTCTTTCAGGCCACAAAGCCAGGTTAATTTGTCCCAACGTCTAGCCTGACAGGCTCCTGAAGAAAGGCAAATTGTCCCTCTCAGGCCAAATTTAGTTATGTGGGAAAAGATTATCTTCTGTTTCTAACATCCCTCTCTTGCCACAAAGATGTATTCTGCTAAGATTTCCTTTTTTAAAAAAATATTTTGAAATAGGGTATTTATTTGAAATATATTTACATGTTCAGACAGCTAGGTGGAACAGTGGGTAGAGCTCTGAGCCTAGAGTCAGACTGAGTTCAGTTATAACCTCAGACATTTACTAGCTATGTGATCTGGGCAAGTCACTTAACTTCTGTTTGCCCAAGTTTCTGCATCTGTAAAATGGGAATATTAATAGCACCTATCTCCCAGTGTGGTGAGGATCAGATTTGATAATATTTATAAAGTGCTTAACACTGGTACAGAGTAGGTACTATGTAATGTTTATTTCTTTTCCTTTCGCTTTCCTTCCACCTGTTGCTTACCCCATTACAATGTAAAATCCACTAGAATGTATATAGGAATTGATTCTTTTCTTTGCATTTGTGTACCTGGGAGCCTAGCACATTACTTGGTACTTGATAAATGTTGGTTGATAGATTGATTTCTCCTTTATGTAAAAAAGATTGCCCCACCTCCCAAATTCCCCTAGTCATTGTTTAGCTAAATGAGCTGGGAATTATGGGGGCATATGATGCAAACAGACTCTGGCTTTTGCCAAGGAGCCTTTATAATGAGTTCTAGTCCCAATTCTGTCCCCAGCTATAATGTCTTTAGAAAGTCTCCTCACCTCTCTTCATTTCTGTATTCTCCTGTAAAATAAGGGAGTCAGATTATGATCTCTTCTAGTTCTGACATTCTATGGCTTTATGCAAGAATTGATCAAAACTTCTTCATCTCTGTATATTTTCTGTCTTCACCATCACTGGGTTCTGCCTTCTGTCAAAGGTAGCAGCTTGTGTGGCTGGGGGGAAAGGGCAAAGTGCAATCATGTGACTTGGTTTCAAAGCATGGTACTGAACCAAAGAACCATTTTCCTCAATTATGTTGAAGTTCATTGTCATTATCCTTAGTAACTTTTACTTAATCCCCCATATACCTCTTGAGTCATTCAAGGGATACAGGACACTAATGAAAAGAATTCAATTCAATTTCACTTACACATTTCTTGAGCCCAAATTATGTACAAGGACCTAAGAGAAATTCTATAAAGATCTTCAGTACAGGAATTCTTCACGTTTTTGTGCAATGGTCTCCTTTGGTAGTCTAGGATTAGCCTACAGACTCCTTATCAGAATATGCTTTTAAAATAAAAAAAATAGAGTACATAGAATTACGAAGGGAACCAACGATGTTGAAATAGAATTATCTTTTTAAGTTCTCAGATCCCAGGTTAAGAATTTCTGCTCCAATTCACCTTCTACGTTTTATAGGAAAGGAAACTGAGGCCGAGAGAGAGGAAGTGAGATTTGTCAACTTGGCAATGTAGAGAAGCAGCCGTTCTGACTTTCCCTGTCTCTCAAGGCACCTCCCTCAGATTATGGTTTTTTAAACTTTGTTCAGCTGGGATATGGGGACAGATTAAATAATTATGAGATTCCCTGCTTAATTTCATAATGGGGCAGCTGAGAGTCTGGGCTAATTTAGTTTTTCTATGTCATTTTCCCATTAAACTTCAATTTTAAATTTTCATTCAATTACCATCAATCCTCCTCCCCTCCCAAACCAACAAAAGAGCAGTTTGATAGGCTTGCTATGTGAGCCTTCAGTAGGCTAAAGATGGAAAATACACATATATTTTGTACCTGAGAAAAATAGAATATCCAGTCTAAAGTCTTGTGATTACTTCTAAAAAAGAATTGTCTTTCTTCAGCTGAAGTCGGCACACACGTCTTATGTAGCAGATTATATGAAAACTAACAGTTGTTAGTTAAACAGGGAAATCCTGAATGATTCTGGTGCTGAGCAACCAGAGAAGCATCTATTACAGACTGCATGGAGTAATTAGATTTGTGGGAATATAGTTAGACTGGGTGTTATATCTGAGAACACAGTCAGGATTCTATGATGTATCACACAACATTGAGGATTGCTTAAAATATATTTTCTGTCCAAAGCCTTTCCTATTGAAAGTTAATACTTTTCCCCTCCTCAAGTGATTTCATATATTTTGTTGTTATTTTTCAGTCATGTCTGACTCTCTGTGACCCAATCTGTAGTTTTCTTGGGAAAGATAGTGGAGTGTTTTGCCATTTTACAGATGGGGAACCTGAGGCAAACACGGTGAAGTGACTAACCAAGGGCCACACAGCTAGTTAGTGTCTGAAGCCAGATTTTTAACTCAGGAAGATGTTTCTTCAAAATTCAAATTCTGTCAAGAACTGGCTTTTATTATGTATTTATATCTTCATTGGTGTGGGGAGCCATAAGTCAGGAAACTTCCTCTTCCAAAAGCTATTTATAGTCCAAAAGATTTGAGACATGGAAAGGTTAAGTCACTTGTGTTCTTGGTAACACAACATCATATGTCAGAGTCAAGGCATGGACTCGAGTCTTCCTGATTTTGAGGCTCTCAATCCCATACAGCTTGGTGCTGCCTTTCTACCCTATTTCCATGTCTTTATTTTATCCTCAATATAGATGTTATATTACTTTAATAATTAATCATTGATAATTATCAGAGGGAAGGGGAATAAGAATTTATTAAGTACTTACTATGTGTTGGGCACTGTTCTAAGCACTTTATAAGTATTGTCTCATTTAGCAATTAAAATGAATAAAAATGTATTTGCAGTTATGCTAACCAAAAAGTGAATTCCATTGTTCACTCTAGTAGAAACGGGTTCCAGAAACCTATAGACATTTATGAAACATTTATTGTGCACAGACTGAATTATTGAAAGAGAATTATCCTACTTGACATAACCATCTGAATGAACAGTTGATGGTGTTTTTCATCTCTTACCACTGGTACAGTAAATGATACTCTTCAGCTATAAATGTCATTATGCTGTGGGCTATAACTTCTCTCCCATGTCTGTGACAACATCCTTTATTAAGGTCCTATTCTGATGGGCCATTGTGGTGTAGAGGGGACCCTGGTTCTTGAAGGCTATGTCAACAGAACAGAAGCTCTGATGGATCCCACCAAAACTGGAACAGCTTTGAGTATAGGCCCTTTGATGTCTTTTGGCTGAGAATAAGTTTAGGCAAGCCCAGCAAAGCTTACCAATTTGGTTGAGTCCATTAGGAGGAGCAGTGGATAGAGTGCTGAACTTGGAGTCAGGAAGTCCTGAATTTGAATCCTGCATTGAAAACTTACTAGTCATGTGTCCTTGTCAAGTCAATTAACCTCTCTGAGACTCATTTTTCCCAACTGTAAAAAGCAAATAATAACAGAAAAGGTTTTGTGAAAATCAAATAAGATTATATGTAAAGCATATATGCAAACCTTAAAATGTTACTAATATTAGTAGCAATATTACTATTATTTTTATTGGTTCGTAGTTATGAATTTTTTTTAATTGCATCAACTCTTAAAGACATATATCCTGAGTTATAAAGGGAGAGGATTTGGATATGTCTTGGTACCAATGATGCACACATGGACGAAATCATAGATTCTTAAAGTATATTAGCTCACATTAATCACTATGCCACAGCTGGTCAACAGACAGGTACTAGTGACTCTTTACAGTAATATCATAATGAGCTCAACTGAGTTGTGATATTCACAGTCTACTGTGTCCTAGTTTCTGAATGTTACTACTCCATCTCTCCTTTCTCTGATATGACTCTGTCAATATTTTGAACTTCAAAATAAATCCCCTCCCTCAGATGTTAAATATAGGAGAGGATAGTGCTTTATAATTAAGAAAAATGCATTTCTCTATCCTTAGACTTGTAAGCTCATTGTATATTGTAGATGTAGAAAGGTATCTGAATCATCAGTTTAAAAAAAAAGCATTCATGAATTTAGGAAGAATGGGATGCTGGATGAAAACAAAGATCATTTCATATTCGCACTGAGAAATTGTAGGCTGTACTGAATGAATTGAGATCCCCTCCTGACTTTCAAATTCTGTGATTCTATGGTTTTGTCATTTGGATCTTCCAAATGCCAACAATCAAAGGAGATTGTTTTTAATGGTTTCCTTATGACTACTATATTCTTGCAGAAATCACATGGGGAAATAAAAGCCCAGCTTAGACTTATGATATTATGGTCTGATCATTTCAACAAGTGCCCCCAATTTCCCATGCGGAGGTAATGTAACAAACTACATAATTCCACGAGGATACAAATTGTTGTTTATTTGGAAGGCTTGATTCGTTCCATTTTTAATCAAACTTTTTTATATGGTTCAGTCTATAGGTCTTTTTTTTCCAATGGAAGATATTACAAAGGAATAACCAACAAAAATCCAATTGAAGCTTTTTTCCAGCAAAATACTTGTATTGCACTCTAATGCTCTTCATCAATGTAAAACTATACATAATTTGTCTTGAAAGTAACCTGGGGATGTTGGGTCTCAATTCTCTCTAGTGCTATAATGTATGCTTTAGGGTTGCAGAACTATGTTTGTTCCCCCAAACTTTTCCATCCTTCTTCAGAGTCATAGATAAATTAGGACACTTGGGATGCAACTAATGAGGCAAGGGTAGGCAAAGGGTATGTGTGTGTGTTCATCCTTCATTGTCAAAGAAGACTATGCCATTAGAGAAATAATGACATGACTTGCATTTGTTTTTTGGGTTTTTTCTGAATGAGGGAGGGCTGTGCAGGTCACCAGCCTCACTTCTCCTCCAAAGCCATCTGAATCCAGTGACCAGATATTCATCAGGATGACTGAAGATGACCCAGGATGAGGCAATTGGGGTTAAGTGACTTGCCCAAGGTCACATAGCTAGTGAGTGTCAAGTGAATGAGGTGAGATTTGAACTCAGGTCCTCCTGACTCCTGCACTGGTGCTCTATCCATTGCACCTAGTTGCCCCAGGCAAAGAGGAGAAACCAGGGCAATAGAAGAGTTCATTTAAATATAGAATGAACCCAAAATTCCTCATTAATAATTCACAGTCACAGATTGAGAGTTGGAAGGGTCTTGAACCCATCTAATCCAATACCTCTCTTTTACAGATGAAGAAACTGAGACCCAGAGAAATGGAGAAACTAACTCAACCAGAGTCACCCAAATATGAAGTTTCAGTCAGGCTGCAGATGATGAAATAGTGGGGGAGGGGAGGGGTGATGGCAGTGTGATAGGCAGGCACAGCCTTGGGGTGAGGAAAGCTATCTACTGCGACACATCAGGATATCTTCTGAATGATCCATGATGTAATGTTATATCATGATACAGAACAATAATTAAGAATTCTCCCACTGGGACCAAATTCAGTTGGGGAACAAGGTCAGGAGCTCTGGGTGAGATGGAGAAGATAATGTGCCCCATGTACATTATCCTCCACATCAGAACCCTTAACTGTGGGTGTTCCTCAAGGTCGTATCTTATGTTCGCTAAGCTTCTCTATATTTTATCTTCAGCTTACATTGGTTAATTATCATCTCTATGCCCATGACTCCCTGATCTATCTATCTATATATCTATCTATCTATCTATCTATCTATCTGTCTGTCTGTCTGTCTGTCTGTCTGTCTATCTATCTATCTATGGATCTATCCCTATGTTTATATTCACACATGTGTGCACAGGTATATGTACATACATACATATATATATATATATATATATATATACAGGATATATACATATATAAGATATATACATATCCAGGATATCTCTCAGGATATATACATATAACCAGTTTCTCCGCTGAACTTCAACCCTGCATTACTGATTGTCCGTAGGACATTTCAAGTTATATTCCCAGAGACAACTCAAAGTATACATATCCAAAATTGAATTCATTCTATTCTTTTTAAACTTCCTCTTTTTAAGAGTATTTTATTTTTTCCCGGTTCTGAGTTCCAAATTTTCTTCCTTCCTAAGACAGTAAATAATTTGATATAGGTTATATATGTTCAAACACATAAAACATTTTTCATATTAGTCATGTTGTGAGATAAGAAACAGACCAAAAGAAAAAAACATGCAAAAAATAGTATACTTCCATCTGCATTCAGATTGAATCAATTCCCTCTCTGGACATGGATGCCATTTCTCACCACGAGTCTTTTGGAATTGTTTTGTCTAGTTGTATTGCTGAGAATAGCTAAGGCATTCATAGTTGATCACCCAACAATATTGCTGTTACTGTACACAATGTTCCTCCTGGTTCTGCTACTTTACTTTGCATCAATTTATGTAAGTCTTTACAGGTTTTCTGAAATTGGCCTGTTCATCATTTCTTATAGTACAATAGTACTCCATTACGTTCATATACCACAACTTGCTCAGTCATTCCCCAATGGATGGACATCTTCTCTCTATTTCCAACTCTTTGCCAACATAAAAAGAGTTGCTATAAATATTTTTGTACAAATAGGTCCTTTTTCCCTTTTCAATTTTTTAAAATTTTATCCTGAGCTTAAGAAATAAAACAAACATGTCTATAACATGGTAGAATAGGAAAAAAAGATGATTTCACATGAAATTGCAATTTTATTATGTATAAATTGCTATTCATTTTAAATTTATAAGAAAATCATGTCTTTATTTTTTCCCTTTTTTCTTCCCTCTCCATTCTACCCTAAAGATGTCTGGCATTAGACACAAATATGTATGCATGTATATAAGTATGTATATGTATATACACACATATATGTATATGTATGTGCATGAGTGTGTGTAAAATCATTCTATACATACTTCTATTTATCCATTCTTTCTCTGGATGCAGATAGCATCTTCCTTCATAGGTTCTTTGTCGTTAATTTGGGTATTTATAATAGCCAAAATGACGAGCACTCAAAATTGTTCTTAAAACAATATTACTGTTACTGTATGCGATATTCTCTTAATCTGCTGGTTTCCCTCTTCATTATTTCATGGTCTATCCATGTTTTTTCCCTAAAATCATCAAGCTCATTATTTCGTATAGCACAGTAGCTTCCTATCACAATCACTGGGAAATAGACCTAATAGTTTCTTCATGTGAGATTTATTCGCCTTCATAGCTTGTCATCAAACATAAGCGTGAACCCAAATGATCTGGATACAGAGGAGAAAGATAGCTTAGAACAATGTTCTTACTGCTAAATGCATATTATTCTGCACCCAGGGCATGATGGGTAGAAACTAGATGGCAATAACTATACATTGTGCTAGCTGATTAATAAGAAGTCAAAAAGTCGGTTTTGGGATAACAGTCTCAAATCTCCTAGCATCCTTTGAAATGGAGGAGACCCAGTTGAATAACCTTTCATAAGACCTTTAAAAACCTTAAAATTATTACTAATCGGCTCACAGTTGAATGGATTGCATTTAAATTATTTTGATTTTCTATATTTCATGAAATATTTAAGCAAATATGTTTCCTTACATTGCTACTGACTTTTGTTCACCTACTCCTGTCTTTAAAATAACATAAAATAAATTACCATTCACAAGGTAATCCAAAGTTTTCAGTTTGGAATAATCTTTCAAGTTCTATAGTATTTTTGTATACAGACTCTTTTAGTAATTTCTCTCTTTTTAAAAACGTTCCTTTTTCTGCATCTTTTCTTCCATTTAACAAACAACTTACTTTGGTTCCTACAAGCCCATTTAAATTCATGGAAGCCAGATTTATGAAACTCAGAATTATCTTTCTGAATCTGTTAACACTAAAGGAAAAACATGATCAATGTATTATCTCAAATAGAAAAAACCCTTAGCAAATTCATCCATCAAGGTTTGGTTTCTACTTTTAGTTTCCCAACAAATGGAACATTGCTTTTTTCTCCCAGAATTGATTTTTCCAAGGAAGCTGGGAGCATTAGAATCACACTTTCAAATGCCTTCCTCTTTTACAGTCTTGTAGTCTATGTATTGACCATCTGATCATGCTCCATTCAGTCTCAAGCTTCTTCCCTCTTCCGCAGATACATCAGTGTGGTGAAGAGGACACAGAACTGATGTTCACAACTACAGCTTCACAACTATGGGACCCTTGGCAAATCATATAAGAAAAAGAAAAGGAACAAGCATTCATTAAGTACCTACTATGTGCCAGGCACTAGGTTAAAGGTTTTGCAAATACTATGTCATATAAACCTCGTTGGAGCAGTTTCCTCATCTGTTAAGTGAACATATTGGAGTAGGTAATCTCCAAAGTTTCTACCAACCTTAATATCTATGATCTAAGATGACATGGTCATAGGAGTCCCTTCCGAGTGTGATGTTGGATATGAATTGTAGAATTTAAGATGGAAGATAGATTCTATCTTGCAGTATGACTCCCAGATTTTATAGATGAGGAAATTTAGGATCAACTTGTCCAAGGTTTCATAGGAAAAAATAACAGAGCTGAGATCAAACCCAGTTCTTCTAAAACCAGGTTCAGGGCTCTTTCCTACTACACTGTGTTGGTGCAAAGTATAGAAATTCCTCAACAGGGGCCCCTACCTTCACAGATAAAGGGATGTACACACAGAGTGAGTGATCCATCTTGGGTCTGGTCTAGTAGCACAAGACCCCAGGGAGACACACAATTCATTCAAAGACAGGATCATAGAAAGACTCAGGTTGAGAGAAGAGCTCTATGTGAAAGTAGAGTGAGAAAACTGAGAATTTGAAAGTTTAATGACTTGCCCAGGGTCACACAACGAGGAAATATCTGAGGTAGAATTGGAAATAAGTTCTTCCTGACTCCAAGCTCAGTATTCTATCCACTGTACCACCCCGCTGCCTCTATAGCTGAATTGCAAACATACATGACACAAAAATATTGATGGAGTCTGAGTCTCAGCTATGAAATACAAGATCTAAAATTCAAAAACTTTTGTACGGAACCATGATTTCCTTGGCTTGGTTTCTCCTCCTATTAATACAAATGCAACCTTTCTTACCTATTTAAGTCTTTCCTTAAATCATTCATAGAAGATCTCATGGTTTTAATGGTCATTTTCTTGTTCTTTTAATGTCCTAGAGAAATCAATATAAACTTCAGGGGCTCCCAGGAACAGATACAAAATCCTTTGCTTGGCATTTGAAGTCCTTTATGACTTGGGGGCCTACTACCTTTCAAATCTCACAATATCTACCTCTTGACTCTGCATTTTCACCAGCCATTTCCCATGCCTGGAAATCTCTCCCTCCTCATCTCCATGTCCTGGTTTTCCTTGCTTCCTTCAAGTCTTGACTAAAGTCTCACTTTCTCTGATCCCCCTTAATGCTACTGCTTTCCCTCTGAGATCATTTCAGTTTAAATCTGTCTATATCTTGTTTGTACATAGTTTTCTATGTTATCTCCCCTATGGGATTGGGAGCTCTTTGAAGGCAAGAGCTGTTTTTGCCTTTCGTTGAATCCCCAGTGTTTAACACAATACCTGGCACACAGTGGGTGCTTACCAGATGCTTGTTGATTATGTGACTTGTCCTGTTCCTGTGGGGCTGTATGAGATAAATATGCTGGTGACTAGAGAAATCACTGGGACTTGAAAGCAATCCCTTTCTCCAATTCCAGATCACAGGGATGTGATTCTAAGAAGTTCAATTACACTTGTCATCTTCTGGAGAAGATGCCTTAAGGTTACATAGGTGCCATTCCTCTTAAGTATCAGAGTCACAGAGTGTCAGAATTTGAAGGCACATCCAAAGTCAACTAGTCCAAGATGTGCCTGATCAAAAAATGACACGTATAATATACTCAAGAAGTGGTCAACTAGCCTCTATTTGAAGACCTCTATTGAAGGGGAAGGGATTACCACTTGTGGCATTTTTCAATAGCGCCATCTTTTAGGAAGCTTTTCGTTGTATAGAGTCTGCAGCTACCTCTCTGTAATTTTGATCCATTGCTACAAGTAAACCCAGCATATGAAAATGTGCTATTATTCAGTCAGTCAATATCCACAAGCATTTGTTAAATGCTTACCATGGGTTAGGCATCGTGCTAAGTGCTGGGAATATAATTATGAGCAAAAAAATATTCCCTCCTCTCAAGTACATTATATCCTAATGAGGGAAGACAACACATAAGAAAAAAGCTGAAAGGGGAGTTGAGAGGAGGGAAGAGGAGGGAGAAAAGTTGGGACTATATCCTGGAGAGAAATGAGATACGACTGCCCTGGGTGCCCTCTTTAAATGGAAGTTCTGGGAAGAGCCATTAAATCGGAGGTCCAGATATTCTGAAATAGATGAAGTATACAAAAGAATATTCATAGTATAGGAAGGAATCATTGACCTGGAAGGGACCCCAGAGATTACCAAGTCCAACTTCTTTATTGTATAGATTAGTAAATCCAGGTGCATAAAGGTGAAATGACACTTGAACTCTTGCATAATAAATTATCTAGAACCTTTTGGCAACATCATCCCCCTCACATATCTCCACCATTTACAACGCTAGGACCCAGGATTAGAAGCAATATGGCATAGAAGAAAGAGCTGCTTACTGAGTCAACAGTCCTGGGATCAAATCTTAATTTAATTACTCTATTAATTACTACCTGTATCACCTTGGGAAATGACCTCAACTCCCTCTTCCTCAGTTTCCTCACCTGTAACCTGAGAAGATTGAACCAGATGATCTCAAATTCCCTTTTGGCTTGAACTCTAAATGTATTCTGTACCATCTTTCAAAGCTTCTACACATTCACTCCCCAAGTTTCTGTGCTGCTAGAAAGCCAGGATGCTCAATTCAGTTTAGGGCTCCAGTTTAACCTGTTCCCCACCAAACCATTTAAGTTCAGGATATTCTAAGGACACACCTTCAATTTTACAATATAAGTTGGTGAGAAAATAAGATTTAAAAAGATACAATTTCACTTTCCATGCAACTTTTCAAAAAATGGATTACTGCTGTAAGCTGGGGTAAATTCATTCTGCTTCTTAATTAGGAACAGGTATTTTCTGATGCTAAATTGTACCAGGAAACTTTGCTGATAGTATTCTATTGGTAATCAGATTACAAAAGGCTATTTTAGAACAGAAAAAAATTGATCCTCTTCTAGACCTGGGTTATTAAAATCAAACCTCTAGTCCCCTATCAAACCCCAATTTAGGGGCCATTAAGTAGAACCCAGAGAAATGGGAATCTCTTCAAATCCCTGCATCAACAGGATCTACATAGTTGATGTGGGTGCTAAAGATGGTCAGTTATTTTATTGGTGCAAACTTCATTGAGTTCCCTTCATTTGTGAAGGAAAAACCTCGCACATCTATAGTACTTTAAGTCTTGCTAAGCATTTTACAAATATCATCTCATGTTATCATCATATCCAACCTGGGAGGCAGGTGTGACCATTGCTTCCATTTTATAGATGAGATAGATTAAGGAACTTGCCCAAAGTCACCTGGCTTGTAGATTTCTGAGGCTGATTTGAACTCAAAACTTCAGCTCCAAGCCTGTGCCCTGTTCACCATGCCACCAACCTAAAAGAGAATGTAAATTGTTCTCCTATTCAGAAAAAGAGAGAAATGTTTTAGATCTTAGCTTGATCTCTTTAGACAGTTTTGGAATTCTTCATGTTCTTCCCTTTAATTAAGTATTCTACAGTTCATGGACTACTTTCCTCACAGCAGCCCTGAAAAACTGGTATTATCATCATTATATTAAAGATAAGGAAACTGAGAAGTTGTGAGTTCCTCATATTATTAAACCAAAATATCAATTCCCCTTTCTTCAGAAAAAGGGTGTGGATGAGAATCAACTGTAACTATAGTGTGATCAACATATGAAAAAAGTTTGATTTGGAAAAGAACATATGTTTCAAGCAGCAGCATCCTGGTCCCCCAACCATCAAAACTAAAGATGATGGGGGAAGAAGCTGAAGATTTTGGGACCTGGAGGTAAGATAAGTCCAGAACACCAAGAACATTAATGGAAATAAGTGGGTTTGAGAGTTTTAGACACGGGCTCGAGTCAGCAAGTTATGGTGGCTGAGTTGTTTTTCAGTCGGGTCTGACTCTTCATGACTCCATTCATGGTTTTCTTGGCAAAGATAGTGAAGATGTTTGTCATTTCCTTCTCCAGCTCATTAGATAGATGAGGAAACTGAGACAAATAGGGCTAAATGACTTGCCCAGGATCACTTAGCTAGTAAGTGTCTGAGGTCAGATTTGAACTCTAGAAGATAAGTCTTCCTGACTCCAGGGCCAGCACTCTATCCATTGTGCCACCTAACTGCCCAGAGTCATGGAGACATTAGTTCAAATCTAGCCTGAAACATCACCTGCGGGAAAGTTACTTAACCTCTCTGTCTGTTTCCTCAGTTATAAAATGGGAACCCTTCTAGAGCTGTTGTGAAGATAAAATGAGATGATTCTTGTCAACCTTAAAGCACTGGGTAAATGTGAGCTATTTGCCATCATCATTATTTGACTATTCTCAGATCAGCTATTTACAAGGATAGCCCTTCTTGCAAACCATAATAATCTTAGGTTACCAAACCTTTATCAGGAAATGAATGTGGAATATTTATACCACTTGCTTGAAATAATGGATACCTTTTGTTTGTACACCACAACCATTTCCTGCTAATGTGTTCCACCATTGAAGATGACCTTGTCTTCATATAACAGCACATAGTATACTCCATCTGTGTAGCCTCACATAACCTTTCATCATCTCTTTTCCAAAACCCTGATTAGTCATTATGATTAATCAGAGTTCGCCTATTTGTGTGTTCTTTTTCCATTTATATTATTATAGTAATTAGATAATTATATATGCACATATATACATATTTCTTTATATATATTTGCATATATTTTTCTGCTGATTCTAATTCCTTGGCACTGCATCATTTAATACTGTCACATTACTCTGAAATACTCAGAGTTGTAATTTCTTATAATGAGTACCACACTACACCAATACATGTCACAATTCATTCTGCCCATTACCCAATCCCCAAGTACCCATTTGTTTCCTTTTTTTTTTTGCTAATGCAAAATCTCACCCAGTTTTCAGAGAAACATTGGACAATGTGTTCCACGTGCATCAATGGACACATTAGCATTTTCCTGTATCATTGTTGTAATTGACACCCCCACCCCATTTGCTGAAGCATCCATGAATTGTATTTGCTCTAATATAATTGAAAATCTCTCATCTTGCTAGGCATATAATAATATTAGCTAGTATATATAGGGGAAAGATAGCATATTTTGGCTGATAATTAGCTGGGTGAATTGAACCTGGGTTCCCTGGATATTTTTAGCCAAGCCATTGACATGCTAGAGGTAGACTTATGAGCTGCCCCTTAACTACATTCGATTTTATTGTTCCTGACACTAGGTCTTGAGTAATTATGTTCCTATTCAATTTCTTTCAAGTACATAGTGTTTTCCATGCTTTTTGCTATGTGAGTCCCTTTGGCATTTAGTACAAGTTAGTCTGTTCGATGTTGGAAAATTTTGAAAGAAAGGCTTTGGAATTGAGTAGTAATGAGACTTCTCTTTAGAGGTAAAAATTATATAATTATTTTTTAAGTAATTTCTCTGTTCTTAGCATTTTTCAGTTTTATCAGGAAAGTACTCTTCTGACTGAGACTGAGTAAAGATACCTCTAAAAACTTTCTTTCCATGGGATTTCCAAATGAAACAACATATTACAGCAAGGTGGTACTTGACATATAATAGACACCCAGGACACATCCATTATATTGAATTCAATTGAACATTTCCATCAGTCTAGACTGTATGGGACTGTCTAAAGTGAGGTTTCCTTGCCCTAGTGAGAATTCACCTCAGAGGGAAGACCACGAAATAATCTATGAGTAGTAATAGAAAACTCCTAAAATGTATTTAAATGTTGAATCTGGATGAGGTGTCAATGATTCAGTGACACCACTTTTATCTAACTCAGGAAATTGATTGAATATAAGCAATTTAAAGGCACTTCAGTGTATGACTTTCTGTGCAAGAAAAAATTGCTCTGAATACTAAATTTGATATATTCAATTCTAATTGTCTACTTCATGCTTTCAGTCTGATCTAAGATAAAAATTCTGAAATTTCCATTGCCTGTTAATTCTAAAAATCTATAAACTTGCATTTCCCTTCATTCTTAAGTCATATGGAAACAAAGGTTGATTGATTCATGAGTGATAGAATCCTCTAGACAAGAAGTCCTTAAATTTTTCTATGGCATTTCCTTTGGGGAATCTAGCAAAGCCTATGGAACAGAATCATGGTTTTTAAATGAATAAAATAAAACAAAATACATAGGAGCACAAAGGGAATCAATTTTGCTAGAATAATCATTAACCTCTTTTTTTTAAATTTTAGGCAGACTCAGAGTATGAGGCCTTGATCTAGAATGAAGCCTAGTAATCTTCATAGGAAGATGGCCAGAATAAATCATAACAAATCTATCCCAAACAGATAAGTGATTGTTCTTTTTATGAAGAATATCAAAGAAAGGGATTATATAATTCCCCTTAAGAATTACAGAATCCAAGGGTTGGAAGGGACGTTAGAGGCCAAGGTATCTGGTCAAGTACCCCCTCTGCATCTCACCTCATCTGATGACCCCTAGGGAGGGGGAGCCTGTTACCTTCTAAGGGAGCACATTATACTTTTAAACAATTCCAATTTGTAGCTAGCTTATCTTTATATCATGCTGAAATTTGCTTCTCTACAACTTCCACACAGGACTGAACACTGAAGATGAAGTCAGAAAGACAAGTTCAAATCTGGCCTAAGACACTTAACTAGCTGTATCACCCTGTGCAAGTCACTTTACCTCTTTCAGCCTTAGTTTCCTCATCTGTACAATGGTGAAAATAATACAAAGGGTGTATTGGGGATACATGAAATACTTACAAAATGCCATTCAAATCTTAAAGTGCTATAGAAAAGCTAATTATTAGTATTATTGGTCTGTGTTTTATTCTCTGAGGTCAAGAAAAACACATCTAATAACTATTCCACATGTAAACTCTTCAAATACTTTAATGCTATTACCATGCCATCCCTAAATCTCTTATTTTCCAGACTAAACCTCCATAGTTTCTCCTATGTACCCCAGTCTTTCATCACCCTGGTTCTCCATTTCTAAGTGCAAGTCAACTCATCCATGTCCTTCCTGAAATGTATTATCCAAAACCGAATAGATTAGTCCAGATGTTTTCTGATCAGGTTCCAAGACAGTAGAATTATTGTCTCTCTCATTCTGCAAATGATTCCCTAACCTTACTAGAATTTACCTTTTCAGGAAGCACTGAGATGAAGAAGTAACCCTGTCAAAAAATGTCTTTTTCTATCTGATTGAAATCATTGCTGTTGCAATTTCAGCCCTTTTGTTGAATTTCCACTGTTCTGTCCTCCATAGAGATGGAGAACAGCTGTCTGTGGTCTCAATGGAATAGCTCTTGTAACCTTCTAGATCACCATGCCTTCCCTTGCCCTTATCCTCTAATTAAATAACTCTGCTTCCCCTCATATATCTTATTTTTTACCATCACTCCATTTTTCTTTTTATTCTGTGGTTAATCATATCTATCCAGGTTCTCTTTATCCCTCTTTACTAATTTCCTGATCTAAATAGAGCATGCATACCAATAATGGCATTGAAAACTGGCTGGTATTCTCTAGAGATGTCAATTTCCCAAATGGGGTGCCATTAGGAAGTGGAGGGAGTGCGTTGTGACAGCCTCCTCATTAAAAGTAAGAGGTCATTTATGGGAGAAATCACAGAATCCGAGATTTAATGAAGGGATCTTAGTTGTCATTTAGTCCAATCCTCCTTTTCACAAATAAGGAATCTGAGGTACAAAACACACTTGGCCCAGATCAAACGAGCCGAGGTTTTCCTGACTCTAAGGCCTATGTCTTCATCACGAAACCACATTGGGCAAGGAATTGAGTGGAGAGGGCATACACGATACTGAGAAAGGTTAAGGGTTAAGATATAGGCTTGACAATCAGGATGGTGAGGAGAGGGATACAGGCTACAGAGATAATAAAAAGTAGCAGTGGAATGGATTTTTAAAGCAAGAAAATGGACCAATGTGATTTAGGGAGATTTGGAATAAAATTGACACTTATTTTAGGAATTTCTGATGTTGTTAACAGAGATAGGTCCTCTACAAGTTGCCACTCCTACCTACTCTTCCCTAACTTAGTAGACGGAGCTGCTTTAGTCCCCAAATTCATCACTCTAAGACCAACTTAGTAGTGAGTTTCTCTGAGGTTGACTAGGCTGATCTCCAGCTTAAAGACATAGAAACTACTTCTAGGCTCAAACTTGAAGGCTTTGGGACTGGGATAGCAATTGGTATGGTCTTCTCCACACCCTGATGAAACACAGCAAGATGACTTTTATAGATGAAAGCTGGAAAGTAAAGGAAGCCTGTAGGGTCTTTGTATCCCTTCTGATGTCATCACACTGCTCCCGGTTAACTGGGGAATCTTTTATGGGGAATTGGTCCTGTTACATGACTGGATTTGGTCCTTAAAATGCACAGTGATTCTGCCAGAATGGGACTGAAATATGTCTAGTCAGCTAGGTGCCATAATAGACAGTGAGCTGGACTTGGAGGCAAGATGGCCTGAGTTCAAATCTTGTAGTAAATACTTTCTATGTGACCTCAGGTAAGTCATTTCATTTCTCAGTGTCAGGGTCCTCATCTATGTAAATAGATAAGCATAATACAAGGTTGTTGTCATAATCAAACATTCTCTCTCTCTCTGTGTCTGTCTGTCTGTCTGTCTGTCTGTCTGTCTCTCTCTCTCTCTCTCTCTCTCTCTCTCTCTGTCTCTGTCTCTCTCTCTCTCTCTGTCTCCCCCTCAATCTCTGTCTCTTTCTGTCTGTCTTTCTGTGTCACACTCTCTGTCCCTCTCAGTCTCTCTGCCTCTCTATCTCTCTCTCTCACTTGGAGAGAAAACATAGCAAAGCTTAAAGCAGAATATAAATGTTTATTCTTATTATTCTGGCTGGGTTACCCCCCTGGACTCCCTGGGCTTGCTTTCTGCTGTTATCCACTAGGCACCACAACATCAGGTTTCAGGCTCAAATATGGCCTCTGCCCAGGGTCTATCATCCTCTTTCAGAATGGTCAGGATCCCTCTTCTTAAAACTGACAGAAGCATCCCAAGTTCCATTCTGTCAGGGTCTCTGAGTCAGCCCATGAG
The DNA here is from genome assembly GCF_028372415.1 of Notamacropus eugenii. Taxonomy (NCBI): domain Eukaryota; kingdom Metazoa; phylum Chordata; class Mammalia; order Diprotodontia; family Macropodidae; genus Notamacropus; species Notamacropus eugenii. The sequence goes on along the minus strand of NC_092874.1, from coordinate 34,582,541 downwards.
AGAACAGAGTCATTCCAGCCAGCAAATATCTTTAAGCTCAGTCTTTCCCTCTGAACTTCATCATCACCCAGGTTCACAACCTCAGTGTCAACCTTGATTTTTCATTATCATTCATTCCACCTCCAATAAGCTGGTAAAGCTTTGAGTCTGTAGCTCTTCAGCATCTCTCCATATGTCCCTATCTCTGCACTCACATAGTCCTAGGCCCCAAGAAGTTTTAGTTAATCAAGTTGTTGCCATGTACTTTAGCTGCTTGACAACTTTCACTTGTCCAATTCTTTCTTACCTGGTCTATTAAACTGTGAGTTCCTTGAGAAGAGGAACTGGATGTCTTTTGCCTTTCTTTGTATCCTTAGCATTTAGCACAGTGTCTGAAACATAATAGGCACTTAAGAAATACTAGTTGACTGATCTAATTTCTCTTTGGAACTGAACATGCTGTTTCTCATCTATCCATCCATCCATTTATGCTTCAAGCCAGCTAAGTCAGCCAGCCAGCCATACATGAACCACCTCTCTCCAGTCCTTCCCATCCATTACCTCTACCCTGTTCTCCATGCCACTCTTTAGACCTTTCAACCACAACTCCATTGCTCTGTTTCCTTCAAGACCAATCATTCAACCACCCACTGACTCAAAACCTAATTTGGAATGTTCATGCAGATTCCCACTACTTACTGTATTTCACACCCCATCAAGCAATCAAACAAAGTTAGTTATATGTTTTTTAAATGCACAGACTAGATAGATGAGTCAGAGCAGAGCTGTTCTAAGGAAGAACAAAAGCTGACACCTCAAAGTTGGTATTTAATTTCATGACTCTCAAACTCCCCAGTAACTTGCTGAAGAGCCTTTAGTCTATTTCCAGTATCCCAGGAAGACAAACGAAATTGCCGCCCTGTATACATACTAAACTGACACAGATTTCCTGGTTATAATACCTGGATTTCCTTATTTTATGGCAATTTAAAAATAATGGTGGTTGGAAAAATAGTGCACTATAATTTGTTTGGGGGAAAGATAGAATTGTTATAACTTAGCTTTGTAATTCTCTCAGTGCAAAGTTTACTCAGTTGCTTTATAAAATTCAGCAAGATAATATGGCAGCCTATAAAACCTTGTCTCTGTCCACTGAGGGCTGGTCACCTCCATTTAGTCAGGGAGCTAGCAACCTTTTGACATCTGAAAAGAGAATGCAAAATCTATGATTGTTTATTAGGGGATAACACCAGAAAGGGGGTGTCAAGCCCTGGTCAGGGTATTGGCCAAAGAGTAGGGCAAACTTGGGTTCAGGTTCAAGGTGCTATGCCAAGTGATCTACAGGGATCTCATTTGATCCTCACAGCAACTCTAGTGCTAAGTACTATTATTTTCCTCATTTTACAGATGAGAAAACTGAGGCCAAGAGATACTAAGTGACTTGCCGAGAGTCACACGTCCAGTGTCTGAGACTAGATTTTAATTCAGGACTTCCTAACTCCAGGGCTGGTGCTCTAGGCACTGCACCAAAATATTTAAAATATATAATAATTCCAATTAGCCATCTGGATTGATGGAAAGTTTTTATTACTTATGTTTCATTACTTTCATTCCCTATGCCAGTAAAATTACAAGTCCAAACACCAAAATAAAAAGGAATAACATTTATATAGTTAATAAAGAACCTTCTTCTCAGGAAGCCTATGAGGTAGGGAGCACAACTATTACCCTCATGTAAATGAGGAGTTAGTGTTCTTCTTGACCTTAATACACTTTATGAAAAAGGGGGCTGCTTTTTCTAAGAATTTTGCATATGTCTGAAAAGGTCCAAGTGAATTCACCTGCATAGCGTCTGATGGCGTGGCTAGTTGTTATAATCATTTTCTTGATTCCAGAGCTCAATACTGTCCTAAACCAGGGATGGGGAAGCTGCAGCCTCTAGGCCACATGTAGCCCTCTTGGTCCTCAAGTGTGGACCTTTGACTGAATAGTAGTTTGAATTCAGTCAAAGGGCTGCACTTGAGGACCTAGAGGGCCATATGTGATTTTGGGACCTCAGCTTCTCCACTCCAGTTCTAAACAACCTGCTTTGCTAAGCATTCCAAAGGAAAACAGCAATAAAACGTCAAAAAGAGGAAAACTCTGGAAATGGTGTATTATTTTATTAGACTTATGGTTTTTGGGGTCTTGAAAGATCTTAGAGATCATCTCATCCAGCCTCCTTTGAGAAGTGATGTGACTTTTCCAAGGTCAGGATCAAATAAGTGACAAAGTCGACATTAGAACCCAGGACTTCTGATTTCAAGTCCACTGATTTCTCAGTAGCATCATGCTTCCTCTGTTTCCTCATCCAGTTTGAATGCATGAAAAAAGTAGAACTTCTACGTGTTTATCACTAGACTAAAAGCTAGGAAGGATTCTCTTTGGAACTGAACATGCTGTTTCTCATCTATCCATCCATCCATTTATGCTTCAAGCCAGCTAGTCAGCCAGCCAGCCATACATGAACCACCTCTCTCCAGTCCTTCCCATCCATTACCTCTACCCTGTTCTCCATGCCACTCTTTAGACCTTTCAACCACAACTCTCAGGCTTTCCCGAACCATGCCATCTCACTAGTACCCCATCTTCTCATTTCTAGTTTCTCCTTATGTGTGATCTTTCACCATTAGAATGTAAGCTCCTGACAAGCAGGAACCAGTCTGGTTGCTTGCTGAAAAGGTCCAAGTGAATTCACCTGCATAGCATCTGATGGCGTGGCTAGTCAAGCAAGCAACCAGACTGGTTCCTGCTTGTCAGGAGCTTACATTCTAATGGTGAAAGATCACACATAAAGAGAAACTAGAAATGAGAAGATGGGGTACTAGTGAGATGGCATGGTTCGGGAAAGCCTGAGAAGGGATGTAGCAAAGATCGGGTGAAAGCTCACCTCTCAGAGCCCACATGAGGTCCCAAGGACAGCATACACTTATGGGGGATGTGTATTTGATAACTATGACAGAATAACACCAAATGTGAAGGAAACTGGGAACAAATACCTAAAGTGATATTGTTTAGAACAAATGAAAATGGTTTGATCCAGAGATGTCCTAAGGGTAGAGTGATCACTTTGGCTGAGAATATGGCTTTGCTTCTTCATTCTTCTTTGGAATTCCTCTTAACATTATCTTTTTATGGTGGGAGGCTGTCCGTGCTGATGATCTGTGAATTACCCTGAACTCGGCATGCCCATGCTTTACCTTGAACCAACAAGATATACCCTGCCAAATCCAAGTTTTCTCTGCCACATTCACTGGGCTCTTTATCTCCATCATCATTTTTTTGACCTCAGCTCTGAGTAAGGCAGCCTTAAGAATGACCACAGCATACTGATAAGTAGGGTAGGGCAATAAGGACTTTCCCAGGGGACTAAATTTTAAAAATTCTGAAAGCACTCATACACCTGTAGCAGTTAAAAGCAACTGAACTAGTTGGCATCTAGTCAATAAGAATAATTAGATAAAGTTAGAAGCTGCCTAATAGAGTTTTTTCTTCCCAATCATTGCCATAATCCTCATCCTACTTCAGGTGAGTTAAATCCTCCATGGCATGGCTCTGACCTGCTCATTTCCCCAGTAATATCCAGCGTTCTCTCCCTTACCATTGGACCTTGAATGTATCTCTTTATCCCCAATTGAGTTTGTCTTTTGATTTTTTTTAATTTTAAACAAGAAATTTATTTAAACAACAAGATGTTTGACTTGAAGGGCAAACTATCTAGGATCAATTTCTTTAGAATAACTAACTCTTACTGAAAACCAGCAATCACCTTACATGTAACAGCTATGTACAAGAAAGATATAAAATGTTCCTCGGTTCTACAACAATAAAAGAAAAACATGGAAATTATCCAATCAAACAAGGTCTGTAAGGATTTTTGTGGGTTTTTCTTTCATTGTTGTAAAATAGTGAGAGCAAAATAACTTACTGGAACATAAAGATAAAAGTTGAATCAGCCTGTCACTAATGGAGAAAAGGGATATTTTCACAAAACAAGTTTGTTTTTCTCCTCTCCATCTCAATTTTATATTGATCAAAAAACCCATTGACCATTTAGTTTTTAAAAAGTGCACTCTGCCTATGCCCATACATGAGTTACGTTATGTACAAAAAAAGGAATGGAGGGAGGGAATCAAATCTGCACTGCAGTACTCAGAATGGATAAACCAGATCTTGATTTTCTGATCGTGAATGTATTGTTTTCCCTGGGAGCACAGTTTTGGAGTAGAGGTTCAGGTTCTCTTTTTAGTAAACATCTTCTGCCCGCTGCTGGAACAGTCAATTGAATCTTCATCCTCCATTTCCAACTGTGCAGATATGTCTGTTTCATTAATGGACTGCCCATCAAATCAGAATCTGATCTGCCTCATTGACAAACTCTGTCATTCACAGTAGGCTTTCAGTAGTTTCCTAAGTGGTGTGTGCCTGCCTGTTAATCTTAAACTGCACCACTGAACCATCTTGTCTTGACACTTTCAAACTAATGTGGTCATTGTTTTCAGTCTTGGATCCTTCCCAATTCCTTTTGTAGGCTTCTCATCAGTTACTGGTGATTCCAAGGGTCTTCTTGCTTCACAAAGGAGGCACCAGGATAGCGCACACCAAGAGAATGGGGGAAGCAGCAGCAAGAGGAGGAGAAAGATGAGGAAAAGAAGGGGAAAGAGGAGGAGGAAAAGACAAAGAAAAAGGACGAGGAAGAGGAGGGGGTGAAAATTTTTGCGATTTTCCTTGTGGGAAAGAATTGGTAATTATGACTATAAGTCTCATTAGGTAGTGAGCAGATTCTCAGTCATATTTCTCAGAATTATGGTCAGGAAGACTGCCTAGGGGTTCTCGGGTACTCAATTACAATCCGGAAAATTTGCAATTTTCTCAGATGCTTAAATGTATGTCATGGTGCTTTATTTACAAGTGGGCAAATGGTATGCATTATTTAAAAGTCTTTGTTTAATTGGGTCATTTTCTCTTGCCATGAAATAGTTGTGCACTTCTGGAAAGTCTTTTAAATAAAAGAAGGGAGATATATGACGTATTTGTGCCATTAAACAGTACTTTGAGGTTTTCTCTGGTCTAGTACAAATTACCATTTTCCGTTTGGATTAATCCAGACAGCTATGATCCAAAGTCACTCTGCAATGTACTTGCATAAGTGATGCATTCATTTGTGCAAAGTTCTAACTCTGCATAGTAATTCTGGATATGCCAAGTTCCTAAAGAGCAGACCCGTCAAGAAGTGGAAATAGAACAGAAGAGATAGATGGATCAAAACGCAAAAACTCTCCACCTTCATCCCAGGAATATTGAGTGATTTTATGGGTGAGAATCTCATCATTCATATAACTCAAAGTAAATGAGAAGCAAGTTCAAGAAAGCATGAAGGCAAGCAGAAACAGCGTGCCCAAAATACATAAATTGTGAAGAGACAATATGGGATGTTTCCTTCTTGCTTCAATGTTTCAAGGATCCATTATTTCAGAGGTGTAATTACTCCTTCAACCAGTGCAGATTGCAACTTCTCTGTGAACCAGCTGTGGTCTTTGTGAATTACAATGGCCACCAATTTTATCACCTGACTGTCCTATATTCTAAGTTTTGTTAGCCTGAGTGCTTGCATAGGAGTGAGCTCCGTTTTCTTTTTGTTGCTGCCATAACTAAGTCAAATTCTGATGTTAATCCTGGTCAGGATCACAAATTAAAGGCATTATAGATGCAAGTCCCAAAACTGAATCCAGCCTGTGAACTCAGCATTGTGCTTTTGAGCCACAAGTTACAAATTATGAAAAAAATGTCTTTTATTATTCCTTCCTTTCCACTCCTTATGCACCACAACCCTTCCCCACATGGCTAGGTGGTGCAGTAGATAGAGCGTTGGGCCTGGAGTCAGGAAGATCTGAATTCAAACCCAACCCCAGACATTTGCTAGCTAGACAAGTCACTTAACTCCTATTTGCTTTAGTTCCTGCTCCGTAAAATGGGGACAGACTGGAGAAAGAAATTGAAAACAACTCAGTGTCTTTACCAAGAAAACCCCATGCATAAAAAAGGTGATCACCACTACACAACGGCATAACAGTGACACTGGTAGCAACAACACTCTATCTGGTTATCTTTTTTGTCTGCTCAGTCCAAGTTCTGCCTTGAGATTATTCAAACCAAACTAATTCACTTGACAGGTAAAGAAACCACATCCATTGACATGAAAATAAAGCTGAATTTGTAAGGTACTTTACTGGATGAATATCCACACTACAAAAAGGGTATTTGAATTGCAAAATATTACACTGAAATATAGACTGGCACTAATGAATTTAAATCTGATTAGATTTTTAAATTATACAAAACTTTTCAGAAACCTATTTATTGTGTAAAACAAGTTACACATGTAAATGTATGTGTGTATATACTGCAGTGTCTAGAAATAGACACAATTAAAATATACTAACATTGATAATCAAGAGTAGATGGACATTTGATTTATAGTTGGAGCTAAAATGAAAGAATTAAGCAGGTCAGTCAGCAACATTATATATTAAGCACTTACTGTGTTCCAGACATTCTGCTAAGGGCTGATATCAGAAAAAAAATGCAAGAGATAGTCCCTGTCTCTCAAGGAGCCCATCTGTTGCTGAGTACATAGTAGGGCCTTGGTTAAAAAATAGATAGTTCATTGATGTTAGAAAAATAGTGAAAGAAAACATATTTTGCATTGATACTTTGGTCCTGTCATCTCATCAACAAGGCCACATTTTCCTTGGCTGTACATGGCAACCAAAACATGATTTCTCATCCTTTGTGCCCTTTGTCCACATCCTCCTTATTAATTCCCTAGGGAGACTCTCCCCCACATGCTGGAGGGCTTCCTCCAGGGCTTTTTAATATTTCATGTCTCCCAACGATGCACTGAGGCAATCCATCTGGTATTATTCATGCTCTCTACCAGACAGACCCATATCCTTTTCCAAGCATCCATTTTCTTGATGGTAGCTTTTATTCTACTTCTCTCAACCAAGTCATTTTGGCATGGTGCTCAAGGCTGCTTACACTTACCAGGTGTCTTTCCATTGTCCTTTGGGTCACTTGAAATTGTGATTCGTCTTGGTAGTCCATGATTAGAAGCCATATGGCAATACCAGAATATTGGTTTAGAGAAATGGTCTTTATAAGAATCAAATTATTTTATTTCTTATTATCCTCACTAATGTTTGATCCAATGAAGAATATGTTCATCATTCTATTTGTTGTTAAAAGGAAGAATATTTGAATGAATGAATCTGTCTTGATCATAATCATTATTTACTGAAACTTTCATTCCTTAATTGTTTCTTGAATTGTTTTCAATACAGTGGAACCTACCTTGAGTTATACGTAAAACTTTCTCAATGTGTCCATCAGGAGGGATATTGAGCAGGGGCAGAATGTTCTAGGATGTGCTTTCTTTTAGAAACAAGAATTTCCATGGCATTAAAGGAGGAGGGAGCAAATTCCAAATTGGTGAGATTGTGTCCTTTGGTATAGTACAGTGACGTGCTGTCTTGCAGAACATGTGTTCTCAGTGCAGAAAGGTTGTACTGTGCCGGGAGAAAAAGTTTTATTTAGCTGGCAGAGTCAATAGCAGACTTTGGGGGTGTAACATACTTTCTGTGTCACTAGGGTTTTTTTTTCATAATCATTACAGCCTCTGCTCTTTTGGCGGCAACACAATTAGCAACTTTCTCATAATAAAAATAAGTCCTGCAAATGCTTCTACAATAGAGAGAGAGAGAGAGAGAGAGAGAGAGAGAGAGAGAGAGAGAGAGAGAGAGATCAATAAAACTTGGATCATAGATCAAAACTTAGGTGGGACCTTGGAGGTCATTCACTCCAATACCTTCATTTTACAGATGAAGAAATTGCAACCTAAGCAGGCGTAGTTATTTGTCTGAATTCACATGGGTAGTAAGCATCAGAGAAAGAATCTTACCCTAGACCCTCTGACATCAGGGGCAATTTTCAGCTGTACTACCCTGCCTTCTCTCCCCCTCTTCCTTGGATCTAATGTACAATATATACTTTCCTTCACACCTGAGTATCTCTCCTTTGGCTTCATCTCATATATGCATACAGGCACGTATGTAAATATATGGATAATTAAGCAGTAAAAAGAAACAAACTGGATCTCCTAACAAAATTTGTGTTTCCAAGAATACTGTCTGGGATGTCCTTGGATTTGGTTTCAGTTTAGTATGACCACATTCCAATGGATCTGTGCTCTAATCAATGTTTTAGAATTTTTTTGTTTTTATGAGTATATGTTATAAATTACATATGTAGGTAAATATATACATATATTTATATATATTATAAATTACATGTGTATATAATTATATATATATACATATGTTATGTTATAATATATTGCATGTGGTTGTTCAGTTGTTTCAGTTGTATTTGACCCTTTGTGACCCCTTTGGGGTTTCTTGGTGAAGGTACTGGAATGGTTTGCCATTTACTTCTCTAGCTCATTTTACAGATGAAGAAACTGAGAGAGAGTTAAGTGACTTGGCAGGGTCACATTGCTGGTAGGTGTCTAAGGCCAGATTTGAACTCAGGAAGATGAGTCCTCCTTACTCCAGACCTGGCACTCAATCCATTATACCATCTAGCTGCCCTCATCATATTACATTACTTCAAGTAGGGGAACGTGAATAGAAAAAAATGGAGAATGTCTGGTCAGAAACTGGGGAACTGTGGGACTGGTGAATCAGAGTAGTAGAGTATCTGAGAAACAGAGGGTACCACAGATATTATCGAATTTAATCTATAACTGAAGCAGGGATCACCTCTGATAGCAAAAAGCAAAATAGACTCCAAGACCTCTAGGATCTGGAAATCACTTCCACCCAATTCAGCACACTCCACTTTGGGACAGCTCTGGCATTAGGGAGTTTTTTCTTACATAAAACATGAATTTGCCTCTCTGCAACTTCTCACCATTGTTCCTGCTTTTGTCTTGTGTAGACAATCAGTCTGCCTGAAATAGTCACGCTAAAGCTTTTAGTAAGCATGTAATGAACGGGAAAAAAAACTAACCCTTCTTTACACTTGACAGTCTCTGACATATTTGAAGACCTAAAATATCTCCCCATCCAAAATCTTTTCTTTTGTGGCAAACAGACCAATTTCCTTCCACTGATCCCCATGGGCCGTGGTTTCTCCTCACCTCAAAATACTGGACATCTTCCTCTGGACAAACTAAAACAGAGTCCTTCTTGAAAGATGACACCCATGTATGGTATGACTAATGCTGTATCTTTTTGGAGAAGCTGAGGAAACCTGAGTTTGAGATTATTTCTTAAGTCTGTGAAAAAGCTATTGGAGTTCAGTTCAAGGTGCAGAGAATTAGCGCAGTTAGTTCCAGCTTTTGATTCTGGTACTTGATTATATTATTGGGCTGAGAAGCAAGCATTTGTTTTTACCCTCAGTGCAGCAAAAGACGATGTGAATTAGGTCAAGCAGTATCTATTTGATGGGCAAAGTAACATCTTCCAGCCACTTAAACCTCATTGCAATTAACAGAGTGAACCACTTTGGAAAAATACGATCCCCCTCGTCTATCCACCAGAAGTCGAATTGTTGTGACATCATTTTACCAGGTCACAGTGATTCATGTACCTTTTTTAAAAAATCAGCCATTTAGCTTACCATTGTTTGATGCTCTTATCAAAATGGCAAGCAATCGCCTCAGAAGATCAGACTCTATGTAAGGTTTTTCCCAGAGAGTGGAAATGAAGTCAGGCCTTATCTTTTACTGCCTGTTCTTGTTCTCTGGCTTCTGCTACTGAATCTTCACCATCTGCCTAGGGTCAATATAGAATCATTTGCCACATCAACGTTATCTCATTTAAATCATAAGTTCATAGGAGCAGGCATGACATCTGTGCAAATTGTACCATCAGTGGTCAAGACAGGTCATTTTTATATTGGCTACCATGAATTTATAGAATTAAAATACTGAGAAGGGTGCCATCTTTTTTCAGACATTCTTTAATAAGTTTAGTAAGTGGAGATAAGAGATTGTAGTGGTCAGAACACATGCTGTGTTTGTTTAAAGGTTGTTTTTTTTATTATTTTAAGGGTGTTAGAATTTAAGGCAGGGGTGGGGAATGTGCCTCAGGTTTTCCACCCCTGGTTAAGGGTTGCCTACATACAGGTAGCTCGGTGGTGCAGTGGATAGAGTGAAAAACCCGGAGTGTGGCAGAACAGAGTGCAAATTTGGCCTCAGACACTTTTTAGCTGTGTTACCCTGGGTCAGTCATAACCACCATTTGCCTCAGTTTCCTCATCTATAAAAAGAGGATGATAACAACACCTTCCTCCCAGAGTGGTTATGAGAATCATGCATAGCCCTCACTCACTCAAAACAAAGTCAAGTACAAGTCGTCATTATTTCTCTGATGGCATGGTCTTCTTCAGCAACAAAGGACAAACACACATGAGACAATAAGTGTGAAGGGCTTAGAACAGGGTTTGGCACATAGCACTTTATAAATGTTAACTATTACTGTTATTATCCGTGATATATATATATATACATATATATATAGACCATTTGAAAAAATGAAGCTTGCAGTGGGATTTATACATAATAGTAATATTTGTTTGTTATCTTGATAGTTCCATATGTGCTGACAAATCCTTTGATATTCTAAGTTACAAGGGGATGAATTTTCATAGACTACTGTTTAAAAAGCTATAACAGAAATTCCCCAAAGACAGACTGCCATGTTTTTGTATTGAGCAGATGTTTCTGATTTTCCTGGTTTTATGACTGCAAATGTTAGTCAACAGTGGGATTTTTGTCACTTTTTTTGTTGGTCTGGTTTGATTTGGAATTGGACATATGATTTCAGTGATATAAGGAAATCTGGAAGAGGAAACTGCCATTGACAATTCAGGCCATTGTCTTCTCTGAAACTGACAATCTTAGAATGCTGCTGGGATACTGGAATACTAAGTGACTTCTCCAAGGTCACACACAGTAAACATCAGAGATGAAACTTAAGTGCAGACCTTCCTGACTCTGGCACCAACTCTTTAAACTCCACACTAAACTATCTCTCATTTTTATGTTTTATTGTATAAATTTTTTTAATTTGCAAAAATCTGCTTACTCTCCATTCCACTACCACAACAAAGGCCCTATTACAAACATTCATAGTCAAGAAAATAAATTTCTGCCTTGTCCATATACATGAAATGTGTGTTTAATTGTATATTTTTCATAGCTGCCTATCAGAAGATAGGTAATATGTGTGATCATGAATCCTCTTGAATCAAGGTGGATCCTCATGCTGATCAGAGTTCCTAAGTCTTTCAAAGTTATCTATATGATATTGCTATTAATGGATAAATTTTTCTCCTAGTTCTGCTCACTTTGCTCTATAATGTTTCACACAGGTTTTCTCACATTTCTCTGAAACCATCTCCTTCATCTTTTTTTACCAGACCATAGTGTTCCATCCTATTTATAGTGCGTTAAATTATTCAGCCATTCATGAATTGATGGGCACCCCTTCAGTATCCAGTTCTTTGCCACTGCAAAATTAATAATAATAAAAATAAGTAATTTTATATATCTTTACTTCAAATTTGTTTTGCCTAGGATTACTCTCTCCTTTAGTCTCCTCTACCTCATGTTCACCCTTCTCCTTTCTCACTTTTCCTTCCTATCTGCTTATGGAGTGAAATGCACTTTTGTACTCAACTCCATGTATATATATTCTTGCCTCCATCGAGTGATTCAGATGAGAGTAAAGTTCCAATACTGGCCACTCATCCCACCCATTCCCCTTTGTTTGCATAAACTTCTACTTGCACACTGCCACTATTTAAGGTAATTTTCCCTAACTTACCTCTCCATCCCTTTCCCCAGTGTGTTCTTCTCTCTTTTCATTCTCTTTACAAGATCGTTAGATGGAACAAGCCTTCTATCTAATTAGACTCCCTCTGTTACCCCTGATGATGACAGTATCAGAGGGGGCATGCATACCTTCTCCTCATATTAGAATATAAATAGTTTGTCTTTGTAGAGGCCATTATGACTATTCATCATATTTGCCTTTTCATATTTATCTTGAATTCTGTGTTCCTTGATCTATTTTCCATAGAAGTATTTCCACTATGAAATACTTTACATTTTCTTCCACATTTTCAGTCTTTTGACTTTGTTTTAGTATTTCTTATCTCATGAAGCTGTTAGCTTCCATTCAAACAATTCTACTTTTCAGGGAGTTTTGACTTAAGCAAGGTGTTTGTACCTTTAATGCCAAACTATTAGGTTAATTTGTTCCTGTCTTAAAAATCCATCATCTTAATTACAATATTCTTCCAATGGTGCTACATAGCGACAAATCATAGATACCACAGTCTTCTACAATTTTAAATTTCATGGGAATGGAGAGATATTAATGAGAGGGGCATATATAGGCTGAAGTATATTACAAACAATGAGTTGTATCCAAGAAGTGGTGTGAAAGATATCAGGAATTATATAACCAGAAAAAGAGATGGGCAGATCATGTTGGAAAAGTGAGGAAAAGCCTCACTGGGTGCTGCAGTGGCACCTCTGAAATGTTATGAGACTACAGAAAGGTCTTTTAATGAACCATTTATGTGCATAGATCCAATGTGCAGAACTTGTAGAAGAATATGGGCAGGAATCACACAGGATGAATAGATGCTGAGTGTCTGTAATATTCTCTGTTGTACACAACATCTACATCGATAATTTTGTGGACCCATTGGAGTTCACCAAACTGCACTGTTCCTAGTTGGTCCTTGAAATAATAAAATAAAGCTTTATGTAACTTTATTTGGGGCTCATGGATATCTAGTAGACAAATCACAAAAGTCTCGATATAGAAATGAGTATCAGGGGAAATAGAACTGGAAAGTAGGCTATTCTCCGATTAGCAAGCATTTTTTTCTTTCTCTTATTCAAAGATGATGGAAGTCAATGTGGTACAACAGAAAACAGACTGGAATTGGAGTTAAAGATCGCTAGTTTTAATTCAAGCTTTGAGAGACCTTGGACAAGTCACTTAACTTCTCCACTTGTCAGTTTCCTCAGTTGTGAAATGAGGATAATAATAGCACCTACCTCTCAAGGTTCTTTTGAGGATTAAATGAGATAAACATGAAATGCTTTGCAACCTTAAAAGTAATATCTAAATGATAATAATTATTGTTGTTCATATTTTTATCATCATCATTGTTTTAGCCACTAAATCATGTTGACATTTCAAGAAACCTTGAAATAACTATATTTAGTATAAAAGTAAAATAACTAAATAATCACATGGCCTGACCAACAGCTTATTCCTTTTCCCATTTTAGATTCTCTCCCTTCTTTCCCCTGTAGGTTGGCTTCACGAGCTGGGAAAACGTCTGGAATCTCCATACTATGGTGGCAATAACACCTTAGGTGGCCCCTCCATCCGAAGTGCCTATATTGCAGCCCTGTACTTCACCCTCAGCAGCCTCACCAGTGTTGGGTTTGGGAACGTCTCTGCCAACACCGATGCAGAAAAGATCTTTTCCATCTGCACGATGCTAATTGGCGGTAAGTAGTTTTCCTTTTTCCCAGATAGCAGGAATGAGCTACTCTCCAAGCCATTCTTCCTTTAGCTTTTGTATTGTGAACTGCAACACAAGAAGCAACAAAGGTTTGGTTAGAATTATTCTCAATGATAAAAATTCATCTTTTTTTCTAGCAATCATTTTTTTTTCCTATATGGCATTTATGATAAAATCTACTAATGATGTCAGGGAATTCCATTTGGAAGAAAACTTTATCTATAATAGCCAATTAAGAAACAATTACCAACTGGTTCATTACCTGTATACAGGTGCAGCCACAACTTCCCAAATATACCTGTTGTGGTTATGAGTAATGGGAATTCTGGGTCTAAATTTGGACAATTTTCTGTATCTCAAATTATCTTTCATTCTTGCAGTCAAGTCAATGCTGCCAAGTTTTATTAATCTGTAATGTGGAAGAGTAAAAGACTGCAATGAGTCAGTTGGAAAGGAGCATCAAAAGGAAGAAATGAGGTATAAGAACTCCCATAATTAAACAGTAGGAAACAAATCTTCCTACCTTACACTGTCAATCTCATAGCTAGTAGAAGGCTGAAATGTATCATGTGAATAGGTAATAGTTTTTCTAGCTCAGTTGTGTTTGAGAGAGTTGGATGGCCAGAAAGTACAACTAGGTCCCTGTTAGTGAGAATAACAAATCCTGTGATGTGATCACTTGTATTTGAATTCACACTGTTTGAAGTTTTAATATGTAAAATGCAGTAATTAGTCCACCCCAACGGAAATATTGGAATAATGTGATCACTTCAGAGATTCATTTTTTACACTAATTGGAAACTAGCTATATAAACATTTACTAGAGTTTCTAAGGATCTAGGGGAGGTCTGTTCAATTCATACTACATTATGATTTCCTTATGGGTGATAGTCTAAATGCTCTGATGTTCCAAAGTAGCTATCATCCTATGATCCCCTTCATATGATATTCTCCAGTGATGCAGATTAAAAGTAATCTATGCTTATCATCCTAAGAGGCTCCCATAAGTTTCTCACAGAGACTCCAGCTAATATGCAAAGGGTCTTCTCATGTTCTCTTAATATCACAAGGGACCCAGTGGACTACATGGGCTTTCTAGAAATTCTTTGTTATTCTTGACACATTCCTGGCTCATCTTCTAGATCAACTAGACATTTCTTTGATAACTTCCTTTACTCTTATTCCATTTTATAATTAGCATTTATACATTTTTAGCTGTTGCTTAGGGAAAGATTTAGGATGGCTTTATATCAAGGTGATTTTTTTTTGACAAAATTTCAAACAATGAACCAACATTTGTTATTGCTAAATGAGGTGGGGGAGATGAAGAAGAGGAAGACGTAGCTACTACTCTCAGAAAGCATTGATGGGCCAGATGGGGACATAGGACATTTCCAAAAAACCATAAGTTTCTAATGCCAGGTAGTATATGAGTGCTAAATGAGGTATTCAGAGAAGGAAGAGATCACTGGAAATGGCATGGTCAGGGAAGGCTGACTTCATGAAGATGAAGAATTTCTAGAATAGAAATTGGATTATACCCAATGAGAAGATATTTAAGTAGTGAAGTGGGTTGCAATGGTGTTAGGTTACTCTCCTTTCTTAGGAAAAAAGTAACAATAGCTTGAGAGATTGTGAAGTAGCCAAGGCTTATCATTGAATTTAGAGTTGAAAGAAATCTTACAATCTTTCTTCTCTTAGAAAAGGAAACTGAGGGGAAAAATCAAGTGACTTGCCCAAGATACAGTAGCTAAGCTGACATTTGAACCCAGGTTCTCTGATTTCAAATTCATAGATAATCCTACCTCTCCTTGGTAGACTTCATTCATGGAATGGTCAGTTTAATTCTATTTTTTGAAATCATGAAACCAATGCTAAAAGGGTAGCTACTTCAAGATTAAATACAGTCTACAGCCTTTAAGTACTTTGTACATATTTCTTCTGTTCCTGATGGAAAGTTTGAGAAGTGCTCAGGGTCTCAGGACTTAAGCCTACTAAATTAGAATTTGCAATATCTGTGGTATTGCTGGTCTGTTCTGCATTGATTTACCTACAAGATTCAGGGCAGTCAGTGACTCATATTTTCCTAGTGCATAAACTGTTCTCTGCAAGCAGAGTGGTTTGAGAAATAATATTAACTCTTTCAAGCTATGATATCATTTAGAAAATTTTTCTGCATGATAAAAATGTATATCTGAATTAAGTGATGATTAAGTAACTTGATAATTGTAATAGAAAGCCTTTTTAGTTTCCGACTGTCCTCGTTGTATCTCTCTGTCTCATTCTTCTCCTTTCCTCCCCCAATCTCTTACCTTTCTACCTATCTATCTGTCTATCTATCTATCTATCTATCTATCTATCTATCTATCTATCTATCTATCTATCTATCTACCTACTTACCTACCTATCTATCTATACCTGTGTATGTCTCTCTCCCCTTAATTATCTTGTATTTACTTATCTATCCATATGGTCATATCCCATCAGTAAAATTTAAACTCCTTGAGAACAGGGACTGTTCTTTGTCTACATATTACCACCTCTTAGCACAGTGCCTGGTATATAGTAAAGCCTTATTAAATGCTTATTGAATTAAATGGCATTTAATCAGCATCTTCCTTATGAAAATTGTACTTAGCTGAATTCTCCTGAAATGATGGGAATAGCATTATAACCTTCAGGTATGGTTTAGGAAATCATTGCTTCCATATGACAAATGGTCAGCAAAGATTCCTAAAACACAGAGTATATGGGACAGATTTATTGTTGTATAAAAGAGATGGAGTTGAACTAGGCATTAATGAACCTAGGTTTCAGTCCTCCTTCTAAGATCTTGGAAAAGTCCGATGGAATGTCGGACTCGATCATCTCTACATTTCTTTCTGGATCCATGTTCAGAAACTGCAAAGTTAAAAAACAACAACAAATAATTATATTGTTTAGTTGCCAAGGCATAGACTAGTGTGCGTGGCTCATATTGTGTCCTTGACAAATAAAGGTAAAATGAACATTCCCAGTTTTCTTCAAGACTCACAACAAGCATCACCTTCTACATAAAGCCTTTCCTGACCCACCCTCCCCTTCCAACTGCTAGCGCTCTTTGGTCTCCAATAATATACATTCTTTTTATTATGAATTTATTTCCCATGTACTTATGCATGTGTAGATGTTGCCAACTTCAATAGAATATGAACTGCCTTAGTTCAGAGACAGTTTCATTATTGTCTTTTTATCCTATTCCTGTGCACTGAGCCTGATACATAGTACTTGATAAATGCTTGAAAACTAGTTAGGAGGACAGCTAGGTGGTGCAGTGGATATAGTGCTGGGCCTGGAGTCAGGAAGACCTTAGTTCAAATCCAGCCTCAGATACTACCTGTGTGACACTGGGCAAGTCACTTAGCCCTATGTGCCTGTTTATCATCTGTAAAATGAGCTGGAGACAGAAATGGCAAACCATTGTAGTATCTTTGACATGAAAATGCCAAATGGGTTCACGAAGAGACTGACATGACTGAAGCAACTAAACAGCAGCTAGTTAGAACATTCCTATAATTCTATTTTCCTCATAGAGAGATACAGATTCTTTAACCCACATACCCAAGTGTTACAACTTAAAAAAAAAAAAAGTATCCCTCCCTTTTGTGACTCATTTCCTCTCCATGGCCCAGCAGAGGAAGAGAGGGAGGCAAGAAGGGTGCCAGGACGTCTTGTTCCTGTCCTCCCTGGCAAGTTGGCTTTAGGCTATGCAAGTGGAGGCCCCAAGATAGAAGCAGCAAGGACCTGAATTTCCTGAAAATAGAAAATAGGAATAATTTTGCCTCATAAGAGAATGGCATTGCAGAATAATGCTGGTAATAAAAATAATAATAATTAATAATAATAATTGGCATTTATAGGGTAGCTAGGTTGTTCAGTGGATAGGGTGTTGTACCTGGAGTCAAGAAGACCTGGGTTCAGATTCCATCTCAGACACCTGCTAGTTGTATGACCCTGGGCAACTCATTCAATCCTATTTGCCTTAGTTCCTCATCTGTAAAATAAGCTAGAGAAGGAAATGCAAACCACTCCAGTAATTCTGTCCAAAAAAAGACCCAAACGAGGTCACAAAGAGTTGGACACTACTGAAAAAAAGAAACAGTTGGCACTTTCCAGATTGTGACGTTCTGTACCTGGGTAAGCAGTACAGGGCTGTATGATAGGAGCAGTACTGGATTTGGGGTCATGAGACCTATGTTTGAATCCTGTCTCAGATACTTGTACCTATATGACAAATGCAAATCTCTTCAGTTCTCTGGGCCTCATTTTCCCTCTCTGTAAATTAATGGAATGAGATGAAATCAGGAGTTCTTAACTTTTTCTGTATCATGGGCCCCTTTGACAATACACTGAAACTCATGGACCCCTTCACAGAATAACTGGTACCTGCATAAAGTGAAATAAACAGGATCATGGAATAAACCAATTATGTTGAAATAGTTATCAGAATTGTTTTATAAATTCACGGACCCCAGATTAAGAACCTCTGGACTAGGTGACCTCAAAAGTCCCTCCTTACCCTAAATCCTTGATTCTACTACTTCATTTGAACAACCACATGGGGAAGATACTACAGGTATGATTGTCTCTTTTTACAGGTGAGGAACTGAGGCTCAGAGAGTTTAGGGGAATAGCTGAAGGTCAGCTAGTTAGTCATATGAGAAGTAAGATTTGGATCCAGTTCTTCTTGCCTCCAAGTCTAGCCCACTATTCTGAGGCCTTCCATGGTGAGCGAAAATAGCACTGGGTCAAAATTCCAGAACTGTTACATGCTTCTTCTATGATCTTGGGTAAGTCACTTAAATTTGGTAAGCCATCTGTAAAATTTAGGAGTTGGAATCAATGGCCTCTGAGGTCCCTTGCATCTCTAAATCTATAATTTTATGAAATATGCAGTATTTTATTGCCCGTCTGTCTTTGTGATCTGTTCATCTTCTCAAGTAGTTAAGAAGTTATAGTCTGATAATAAGTTATAAGGCAATAAATTGAAAACTTATCTGAAAGTTAAAGTATAGTTTTTAGAATGCCATTTTAAAACAGGTGAGAATGCCCCTCTGGGGATAAATAGAGGGGAAAGAGAGAGGACTTCCTAACTGACCAGGAGTTAGACATTCTCAAGCCAAACTTTGAAATGTAATTTGAATGACTCTGAATGACAGTTATATTCTATTTTTCTCCTGGTATAAAATGTATAGCCTGACCCTGAGAGACCACAGTACCTTCAGAAAATAAGAAATATGGAAGCCAGTTGATTAAAAACAATTACCGGCTAACCCTTAAGTCTTCCCCTGTGCTGGAAATGAGACATTGAAATTATGGTGATTCAAATAAAGAATAGTCCTTTCCCAACACCCTTCATGAGTGCTACAGTGAATCCAGTCATTCATTTTATTGATAATGTACAATTATGATGCTAAACGATCTGAACATATTACCTCTCTTACTTTTAAGTGCTTTATACACATAATAATTAAGCAAGTAGAGTTAATATCATCCACATAATTAAGGAAAGCCAAGTTAAAGTAATGCAATCTGATTGTTCTCTGTAGTCAGTTTAATCTCCATGAAAGGACTATTATATATTTTTAAAGATGGCAGTGCTTCCAAACATTTAGCTTATGAGGATATTAAGGGATCTGGTAACTGGGATTTAATTTCATTGACTTGTAGCAGAATCATTTATTACTTCGCTAGCAAATGAAGTTCTTCATTTCTCAGACAACAGTTTGGAGCATAAGGATTTTTATGTGAATGAGGCCAGAATTCTACGCAAAGACCATACAAAGTTAAAGAAAATTGTTGAGCTTATAACTATGCAGTACAGAAACATTTTTTAAGTTTTATTGATTTGTTTGATTTTTAAGCAAGCAGATTTCAGCAAACACCAGTAAATATGAATGTATTGACCATGACCCTTTTTTCCTTAGGCTATTTCTTAATGTTGTGGTAGCTATGGTAGAGTATGATTGAACTCAATCAGATGAATGTTTGTGATAGCCCTGCACGTATCAAGTGTCTGGTACAGCGCCTTGCTACCTCGCAGGCACTGAATTAAGATTTATTCATCTGATGAGGAAGCAGGAAAGCACAATAGTACTTTGGGGAGCGCTGGTTATCAAGTCTGAGGACATGAGTTAAAATTCCACCTGTGATGAGATCTTGGGCAGGTTAATTCTTCTATATAAAGAGGGCCTTGGATTTGATCATTTCAGAGGACCTTTCCTGTACTATTTCCATGAACAAATGAACCTACAGAATCTCATTGTTATTTCTATAATAAGAAGCTATAAAAACAATAATACTTTCTGTTTTCTGGATTTTGTTTCAACTGTTATCTAGATGTTCAGTACCTGTATCTTTGCCATAATATTGCTGATAATAGATTATTGGGATTTAATGTGAGATTTATTCATATGAAACCACATTTATTTCCACAATTACCTACCTTTTGAGTAGCTAGACTTTCTCTAGAACATTATTCATAATAAAAGTATTCAGT
The DNA here is from genome assembly GCF_028372415.1 of Notamacropus eugenii. Lineage (NCBI taxonomy): Eukaryota > Metazoa > Chordata > Mammalia > Diprotodontia > Macropodidae > Notamacropus > Notamacropus eugenii. The sequence goes on along the minus strand of NC_092874.1, from coordinate 34,562,371 downwards.
GTAACAATAATGAGCATTTATAAAGTACTTAAAGGTTTCCCAAAAGCCTTACAAGTATTGCATCATTTTATTCTCATAATGACTCCTTGAGGTAGACCTAGTTATTATTCCCATTTTACATATAGGAAAATTGAAGCAGAATGTGGTTAAGTGACTTGCCCAGGATCACAAAGCTAGGAAGTGTATGAGGCCAGATTTGAACTTAGGTCTTCCTGATTCAAAGTCCAGTGATCTATTCATTGTACCACTTAGCTGCCTCAGGTAAGACTCATTCATCCTGGAACATATTTGAGAGAGGATTAATGAAAACCAAGAGCAGCTCATTTTCATCACCCTCTGATATTAATAAATTGATTTCCTCAAAATCTTATGAGGTAGACAGCACAAGTCATTTTATAATCCCCTTTCACAGATGAGGAAACTATGGCTGAGAATGGCTATAATTTAGCCAATCATACAACTAGTAAGTGGCAATCAAGATACAAACCAAGGTCTCCTGTCACCTACTTTCCATGACACCATGCTGCTTCCTTATGAAACCTATAAAGGACTCTGTTCTTAAATGGCCTCTCGTAAAATATACCTGCACAACACAGACCCCAAAGACAACAGTACAACAAGGCTAACAGATATGCATCTTGCTGTATGTGCCTCTGTTTCCCCTCCAGCCTTGATGCATGCTTTGGTCTTTGGGAATGTAACTGCAATCATACAGCGAATGTACTCCAGATGGTCTCTCTACCACACAAGGACGAAGGACCTGAAGGATTTCATCCGTGTCCATCACCTGCCGCAGCAGCTAAAGCAGAGGATGCTGGAATATTTCCAAACAACTTGGTCGGTCAATAATGGGATTGATTCCAATGAGGTAACAAGCACCCTCCATCCATTTACCCTTTTAGACACAAGCCATATATCCTGTTTGTTTTTCAAGATGGAGGGAATTAAAGATAAAGATCAACTCCCACAACAACATAGGATTCAGAAGGAAAAGGGCACAAATATGAAGGCAGCATTTATTTTTAGAATCCTTCAGAGGCAGATAAAGCCCATCTTCTCTCCTTACCCTGCCATCCATCCCCATTTAGATTGTATCAAAGCCCTGTGCCTGCCTTGGCCGTTGGCCTAAATTGACCAAACAATCCAACTGAATAGCCAGTTAGACTTATATTTTTCACGACTCAATTGTTTGAATTAACCCAGTTGACCCATTCTGAAGACAACCAATTCCTCCTGGGCAGCTCCAAAGGTTGATTCTTCCAGGAGTGCCTCATAGGTCAGCTTATAAGTCTCCAATAATAACTAGCAGTCAGAATATGTTTCAAGTTTTGCAAAGGTCTTTATGTGTGCTATCTTATGCATGTGTATTTTAATCCACACAATGGTGATATAAGTTAGGTTCTGCTATTCATCCTATTTTACAGAGAAGGAAACTGAGGCTGAGAGAGGTTAAATGACTTTGTCCAGGGTAGTAGCAGAACTAGTAAGTATATGAGACAAGCTTAGAATTCCTATCTTCTTGACTATGATTCCAACGCTCTCTCCATTTCACCACCTGGCTGTTTTTAATCATCCAGACATTTTCCAAAGACGAGACATTGATGAGTGTTCTTTTGTATATGTGAGAGGATCCCTAAATGAGGTACACAGGCACCAGAGTTCAAGGCAAAGAATAAAGATATATCCCATTTTCATTCTATGGTCAAAACCAGATGTTGGGATCCTGGAATCCAGTCTACTTCTCCCCTCTATCTATCTTGGCAACAAATAATTAGATCTTTCTTCAGTTGTATAAGTGAAAGGAGAAATAATACTAACCATGATAATAATATTAATAACTGATACTCACAGAGCATTTATTCAAGCCATATAATAGACATAAATACTATATGACCTAAGCAAAATGAGGCTGAGATTGATTCTAATTTACCCATAAACATCTAACTAATAAGTGACAGTGCTAACCAGGCTACCCTTCCAGCAGCTTGGTCTCCTCCTATGTGTCTTTTTTCAACAGCTTTTAAAAGATTTTCCTGATGAGCTGCGCTCAGACATCACCATGCACTTGAACAAGGAGATCCTGCAGCTGTCCCTCTTTGAGTGTGCCAGCCGGGGCTGCCTCAGGTCGCTGTCTCTACACATCAAAACCTCCTTCTGTGCTCCCGGGGAGTACCTCCTGCGTCAGGGTGATGCCTTGCAAGCCATCTACTTTGTGTGCTCAGGTTCTATGGAAGTACTCAAAGACAGCATGGTGCTGGCCATACTAGGTATGTCTGTGTGGAAATAGGAGAAATCGTGTACTCAGGAATGGCATGTGAGCCAAGAGAGTAAATATCTGTATAAAACAGAATGAAACTCAATCATTCAAAGAGCATTTATTAGGTGTAGTTATTAGGTGTTTCATATTTGTTGTGAGACAGGCCTTGTGCTAAGCACCAGGGATACAAAGAAAGACAAAAGCCTTCTGGGAGCTCACATTGTGATAGGCAAGCCAATATACAAATATAACCAGATACATACAAGATATTCATGAAATAGAAAGTGTCCTCAGAGGGAAAGACACTAACATTTGGAGGGAACTGTAAAAAGTCTCCTGAAGAATATGAGTTTTGAGTTGAATCCTGAAGGAAGCTGAGAATTCTAAGAGATAAAGAAGAAAAACCACTTCATACAAGGAAAATAGCCGTTACAATGGCAAAAAGATGAGGGTGTGCGTGTCATGGTCAAGAAGTAGCGGACAGGGCAATAGTCGCTGAACTGTAAAATGCATGGAGAGGAGTCAAATACAAGAAGGTGAAAAGTGAGAAAGGAATGGATTATGAAGAGCTTCCCCTGTAGAGAGAGGACTTTGTATTTGTTCCTGGAGGTGTTTAGGAGCCACTGGAGTTGGTTGCATGGGAGCAACGTGGGTACAACCATGCTTTAGGAAAAGCACTTGAGTAGCTGAGTGGAAGATTGATTGGAATGGAAGAAGGCTAGAGTCCAGGGGATCAATGACAAGACTATTAAATAGTCCAGTTGAAAGATGAGGAAGGCCTGAACAGAGGAGATAGCCATGTGAGTGGAGGGGAGGCAATAGACGTCAGAGCTCTGTGAAGACAGAATCAGTAAGACTGGATGAGAGATTGGATGCATGGAGTTAACATGAGTCAAGGATCCCATTGTACTTGTAATTAGTTCACATGAGCTGGAAGGTTTGCAGAGCCTGTGGCTCATTTGATCCTTCCAACAACACTAGAAGAAAATGTTATTGTTAGCCCTGTTTTACTGATGAGAAAACTGAGGCTCAAAGAGGCAAAATGACTTATCCAGGGCCACACAGCTAGTAAGTGACTGAGGCAGGATTAGAACGCAGGATGTCCTGACTCTAACCTCTGTTTCTAACCTCAGAGTTCGCCATGTGGACTCTTATAAAATCTTTAGAGTTTTCTTAGTTGTCTTTGCAAAGACAAACAAATTCTATCTTGTTGCTTTCATTCAATATCAAGGATGCAAGGATTACTTTTGAAGTGTTATTTCATATATATGTATGTGTACATGTATGTATAGGTATAGGTGTGCATATGTATTGTGTATGTGTGTGTATTGACATCCATATAGATGTGTATGTACATATGTTGTTGTTTCTATATACAGCTATATATATTCATTGTGGGTATATGTGTGTGTGTGTGTGTGTGTGTGTACACACAAAAATCTTAGTACAGTTTTTAACAACTTAAAACTAAACATTAAGACTTTTAGGAAAGGCTGTATAGGAAAACAGTTATATTTTTTCATAGGTATTCTGTAATATACATACACAAGGAATATGTACAGCATATGTCTAAATACAGACATAAATACTACTTTGTGTAAGAATGTGTATGTGCATGTATAGAGCACAATATAACATTGTCATATCATAGGAGATGTGACTTAGTGAATAGTAAGCTGATCTCACAGTTAGGAAGACCTAAGTGTAAGTCTCACATCTGACGTATGTCAACTGTGTGACCCTGGGTAAGTCACTTACCTCCTCAGCTCTCTAGGTCACTCTTTAAGAATGTAAGTTGTGGAGAAGTCGTCAGCCTTTATTGGGCAAGGAAGTTTCCTCATCTCATAGTTACCCATACCAATGAAATCACAGGTCTAGTCCCAAACTACATAACATTATAATGTAATGTGATACAGCATAATATAAAATAGAATAATACAATATAATATAATCAATATAGCAATGAAAGGGAATGTATAAAAATCAAGTTCAACTTTAGCTTCCACCAATCAGCTTTTCAATCTAACTATGGCAGTTAAGCAGAGGAACACCTCCGTCAATTATGTATACATGCAAAATATATATAATCAAGCCCAGCCGTGTCACTTTCCCATGTTCATAAATATGAATGGTAATATATATTATACGTGGGAGAAAGATGACTCAACACTATGGATTTCCATTCATCCCAATCATGGTCACTTCCAGTGAATTTGTATGTGTGAAGTCAGGTTCTACAAAGAGTAAAAACAAATCCTTGAATACTTAAATGGATTCATGAGCTCATCGTCTTGGGTATTGCCTTTATTGGAGTGTTTTGCCAACTATCTTTTCTTTCTAATTCTTTATGATTCTCCTCAACATTTTCCCTCAGATCTTCTAGAGAGATTGCAACGTACTGGATACCAGTTCAATATTCTGATTGCCCCTCACTTTTGATATATGACAGACTCATCTGTACTCTGGTAATGTGTCTTGGATGATGTTCATCTGTGACAACCACACACATATACGTACATTCTCAATTTTCCAATTCAGACTAAATTATATAGGAAAAGAGGTCACTAGCCACAAGAATTAGTTCACCTATCTGCTACTTTTTGTTTGTTTTTAAATTTTGTGGAGGGCAGGAGCAGCCTAATGAGAATTAAGAAATAATTTAAATTAGAAATTTAATGTATTCCAACCATGTAAAAGGTTAGGTTCAAGTCTTGCCTTGACACATGCGCTCACTTGATCCTGGGTCAGTCCTTCAATCTTTTGGTGTCCTAGGCAGTGCTCTAAGATTATAAATCACAAAACAGATACCAGTCTGAAAGAGTTTACTAACCAATAACTCCCTATACTGATGAATTCATGGGTTCAGTGTCCCATTCTCCCCAAACACACACACACACACACACACACACACACACACCTCCTCAAGTTTTATTATGGGTGTCAAGAGATTGATTCATAGATAAATTCTACACGAAATTTATTCCATTTTGACAACCTCAAAGGTCAGCTCTTCTAAGACACCTTCCCTTTTTCACAAAAGATAATGCTGCAATCTATAAATACCAAAATGAGAAATAAACTTGTGCCTGATATGTTCCAAGTGTTTACTATCAAGAATTTCATCATCATAGCTTGCTGATGAGGGCTGGGGAAGAAGAAAATAATGTCCTATTTAAAAGTGAGGGGATCAGTATAAAGAATATGAGCAACATAAAATATTGGAAAATAAGTTTGGAAATGCATTTACAAATCTCAACTAATGATTCTGAGGACCTTTGAGGGGAAAATGGCTGCTAGTATGTTTCAATCTCTCAATTTTATAATAGGTTATTTCAACAATTAAATAACATGATACAATGAAACCTCTTCAGCATGCTAGTAGTAGGAGACAGAACCAACACCAAACTCTCACTGTGTCTGGAGTAACAGTCCTCTTGTTTCTATTTCTTTGTCATCATCCTAGGTATCAACTGACAGATGGAAGCAAATACACACACATCTCCAAAATAGGGTAATATGGAAGGCAAAGGAACCTACCTTCCTCTTCATTTTCTTTTCATTGATCTATATCTTTATCACAATATTAGAGTCTGATGAAGCTTAGATACAATTTTCTTATTTTCCTCAAAAGAAGACCCACCTGGAAGATCTGGTAGATGCTGAGTCAGGTTTAGAACACTATTCATCTTTCCTTAAGTTCAGTCAAATTAAATTTAGTCTTTATATAATATATTCTGATGCCACTCTAGTGGACTCTATCATCACTAAAACAGGATCATCAGTCACCACCACTAGCTAAGGAGACATAAAAATAGATTTTGATGTCTTGTTGCAAATTTTCCCTCTTTTATGGTTGTGAAAGTGTTAACCTTCTATACTGTTTTAATTTTATACGATACAGCTCTTTATATAAAAAAGTTTATCTTTTGGAGTTTATTGTGGTGTATGGTATGAGATGTTGCTCTGTATGTATTTCTCACCAGGTTGCTTTCTAGTTTGCCCAGAAGTTCTTGTAAAATGGAGTCCTTTCACAAGTTGTTATACAAGCATAGGTTCATCAAGTGATTGATTACTATGACATTTTCTTTTTAAGTCTAGCCATCCTTCTCTCTCTCTCTCTCTTTCTCCCTATCTCCCTCTCTCTGTCTCTCTCTTTCTCCCTCTCTCCCTCTCTCTGTCTCTCTCTTTCTCTCTTTCTTTCTCTCTCTCTCTGTATGTCTCTCTCTTTCTCTCTCTCTCTGTCTGTCTCTCTCCCTCTCTCTCTCTGTATCTGTCTCTATCTCTGTCTCTCTCTGTCTCTGTCTCTCTCTGTCTCTCCTTGTCTGTCTGTCTGTCTCTGTCTCTGTCTCTCTCTGTCTCTCTCTCTCTCTCTGTCTCTCTCTCTCTCTGCCTCTCTCTCTCTCTCTCTCTCTCTCTCTCTCTCTCTCTCTCTCTCTCCCCAATCTCTTCCCAGGTTTAATCCTTCCCTATGCCAGTCCAGTACCCTGCTTATTTTAATCATCTTATACTATTATATATGCGTATACATGTGTGTATATTTGCACACATGTGTATATGTGTGTCAATTGATACACATATGTGCATATGTATGTATATTTACACATATACACATAAATATGCTTGTGTGTACAGTCATTTCTTTTCCTTGTCAAGTCTGGTTAAGATTTTGGTTTATGCCCCAACTTTGTCCTTTTTGGGGAGCACCTCACAAGACCCACTATATTTAAACAGATGTCAATCATGCTTCCTTTTATTTGCCAGCCCATTCTCTCTCCAGCTGCCTTGCTGGTCAGAAAATTTGTCCTGGAAGACATAAATCTTTCAGTGCTTGAACTCCTGCCCTTGAGTCACTGTCCTAATTGGTGCATGCTTCACATGGACTATTTTATTTAGACTGACTTCAATCATGCTTCCCTTTCCTCCTGTGTCATTTTCTCACCAGCTGTCCTGTGGCTACATGTATACCCTCCTCACACAATCCCCTTCCTGCTTTCTAGTTCTGGGGCCATAATCATATCAATACTGTCTCTGCTACTGGAGAGGATGTGTCTATTTACTCTTCTGGGTATCTATTCACCATCCCTATAACTTTTCACTACAAAATAAGCTTTCTTAGCCGTGACTCCACAATATGTATTGTTTTCCCCTTTTATAGTAAAAACTCCCTAAAGGCAGGAGTCAGTTTCACTTTCATATTTGTTTCCCTGGCATTTATCACAGTGCTTAGAACACAGCAAAATTTTATTGTTGCTATTTATTCATTTAAAAGGACTTCCTTCTCCCTACTCTATCCTCTGGGTTTGAATAAAATATTCAGTCATTTCTTCTCCCTCTTTTCTCCTTAACTGAAGAGGGTGAGGAGGGAATACTTATTTTTAATACATATACTCAGAGCTTGTATCTCTTTGTTTCTTTAATAACTTTTTGACAAGGTAGGATCCCCAATCAAAATAAAATTATTGTATTAGATAGTCTCTAAGCTTGCTTCTAGCTTTAATCAATGCTCTTACATTCTTTTCACGATAATCAAATTAATTTACCATTATTGGATTATTTTGTATATTTGCATTTCAAAGGCTCTAATGTTTTTAGAGAATGCATCATAGACACCAGTTCTGTGAAAGCCATTTTTTTCCCATAGAGTTGTCCTCAATATTACAGAATAAATTATTCTTTGGCATAAGAAATTTAAGTTAACTTTATACATATCCTTTTGTCTAGCTTTAATAATCCTTCCTGGAGGAAGTTATTTGGAATACAATCTTTCTGTGCCTAGCTATTGACAAAATCTCTCATTGTCAAGAGAATTCTGGAGATTGGCAAGCACATTTAGTAATGAGTTAAAGCCATGGTTCCTCTCTGGTAGCATCCCATAATTTCTGTTTAGCTGTACATTAGCCTCTTGCCCCTTTGGAAACTTTGGAAACTTTTCTTTCATGATTTCCTAAGATGTTGTATTCAGACATTTTGTTCACTTTGTTTTTCTAGGAGTATATAATTCTCAGATTATCTCTGATGCATTTTTCCAGTCTTTTTTTTATTATAGATGCCTCAAGCCAATTTTGATTTTACTTCAATAAAATTTTGTTATATCACTGAATATTGGATTTCCATAAATTCTTTTCTTTTTTTCAAATTAGCTACTGGTTTGTTAAGTTTTCTCAAGTTCTATTTCTTTGATTCCTTTCCAAACCTTTCCTTATAAGCTCTAATTTCTCTTTCTCTTCCTTCAATTATTTTATTAGGATTTCCAATCACTCTTTGGGTTATTGTAAACACCTTACTCTCTTTTTATGAAGAATTCTAGCTACATTGTTGAAAGAATTATTGCATTTTCTAGATAGTTCTCTTGGTAGTATTACATCCCATAGTATTTGTTCAATATATTGGGAACTTTTCTTTTGGTTTACTCACTTCTCCAAACTCTCGGATAGTTTTCAGTGATAATTTCTTTGAAGGAATTTCTTTCCTCTCCTCTCTCTTATATATTCTTGGTCTATTCATTTGCTACATTTCTAGCTATTTTGAGATGATTGGGAGAAACTAAATTTGCACATGACCCTCATTCTCATTCAACCAGGAATTATTACTAGAAGTCATCAGTGATTTGGCAATTATCAGGGACAAACATAATACTTCTTATTCATTTAGTTTAAAAAGAATTATATACAGGCATGACAGCACATTGCTGTAATCCCAGCTACCATTAAAGCTGAAGCTAGAAGATCTCTTGAGGTCACAAGTTCTGAGCTGAAGTGGGTTCAGTGGACCCATGAATCGTACCTGCTCTTCCAGCTTATGCAGATTAGGGAAACCTGCTCTTTAAGTAACAATAACAACAACATTGATACAAATATAAAATGGGAGAGACATGGCTTAATAGTTTAGTTTGTGTCAGTCATTGTTTAGAAGCTAAACATGAGCTGGCATCATGACATGACTTCTAAAAAGATAATGTAACCTAAGCTTCACTGATAGAATTGTCATGTTCAAGTCAGGTGAGACTACTGCTCATACTGCATGTGGAGGATCTTAAAAGGTACATTGACAAACTGGAGTGTGTCCAGAGAAAAGCACTCGGCATAGCAACATCCTCCATGGAACTATAAGTTAATCATTTCTACTAAAAAACTGGTAGTTCTAACTTAAAAAGGAATTTTTTTTTTTTTTGAGAAATAGTGCATTGCTGCCTCAAGAAAAGCAAACCGATTTCAAGTTTTTGAAGAATGGTGATCTGGAAAAGGTAGAAAATTTATTCTGTTTTTGTGTCAATGAGTAGAAGTTACCATGAGGCAGATTTTGGCTTAATATTAAGGGAAAAATTGTCAGAACTTTACAACAAATCAGTGTTGAAAATAGGGGAGCCCTCCTTCCTTGAACCAGTTTTCTATCACTGAAAATATTTAGGTTTTCTAACACGAATTATCTAATACCAAAGTTTGGATACATCACCATAATTTTCTTAATAAACATTCTATTCATTAGCTATCACAAATTTTCTTATATTAACTAAGGTTTGAATTGTCTCTGAATGTTTTCTCCAATTATGTTATGTCTTAAGTTTTCTCCCGTATGAGTCCTCTTTTACAAAATAAGGTCTGATCATTCTCTAAAAGGTTTCCCATATCATTATGTGTATGAGTTGTTTTTTTCTCCAGGATTACTGTTGGGAATTTCATAGAAAGAATGGTTGCATTCAGAGAGAGCTTAGATTAAATGACAATTTAAGTTTTATTTATTATGGTTGTATGAATTGACTCATTCTATATCAAAACTCATGTAGCAAAAAGTCAGGCAATGATATAATTCTCTTCTATGTTATGAAATATTAGTTAAAATATCTTAAGAACTCATTAGAGAATTAAGATTGGAGAGAGAAAAGAGCTAAGCATACGTGTTTCACCCTAAAAGGATAATAAGCACTTGTGGCACTCATGAACAAAACTTCATCACAGGGATATGATCTCTTGATCTATAATTTTCAAAGTTAGTCCAGAGGTCAATTTGTGAAAATTGTGGGTTGTAGAATAATCAGCCTCCTAATTTTCTGAGAAGTATTTTACCCATCAGTGAAATATGGAGGAGGTTTTATCAAAGGTCACTTTTTAGGTTATTGTCAAAGTCAATGGCATAAAAGTTCTACAAAGAACTTTGTGTGTCTTTCAATGATACATTTAAAAAGTATAGTAAAGTACATTTTTTGTCTAGACCTGTGATGCCGTTGTTTTGAGGAATATCCTGTGTGGAAGCCTTCCTCTGATAGTTTCATAAATCTCTTATAAAATTACTGAGAGACTAAATGACTTGCAAACAGGATGTGTCAGGGACAAGACTTGAACTCAGGTTTTCTTGACTTCAAGACTTCTTTGATCCACTAACTGCCCTGTGTTTTAATAGGGTCTCAATAATTTGTCTTTGCATATATTTAGTCACTGATATGATTGGAAATTATGCAGCCTCTTTTAAAGTTATTATAATGTCAATCACAAATGAGTCAAAT